>NW_028190589.1:0-55000 GCF_048542155.1 Nylanderia fulva
TTTCCCCCCGGGGGGATCGCCGCAGGCATTTTTTCGCGGGGGGAAAAATTTTAAAAAAGCCTTGGCTTTTTCCCTTTCGTTTTTTTTAGATTATTTTTTTTTTTTCTCGGGGGTTTTTTTTCCTCCCCCTTTTGCTCTTTTTTAATCTGTTCGAAAAAAGGGGTTTCTTGGAAACCTTCGAAAAAAAATGTGCTTGTTTTCCTTCCCACGCTCCCCTCTAAAAAAACCCCATCCCCCTTTATTTTTTTTCCGGGCAGGATCTTTTTTTCTAAGAGCATTCTCTAAAATGGGGCGGTTTTTGTTAAAGCGTGGGCTGTAAAAAAACCCCCCCTCTGGATTTTCATCGCTTGGGGGGTTTGGACAGATTGAACCTCCGCGTCTTCTTTTTTAAAACCTGTGAAGATAGGCCCTACACTCATGCCTGAGATCATCTTGTCGGGGTATTTTTTAACCCAAAAATTTTTGGGTTTTGGGGGTTTTCCCCCAAAACTTGCCAACGTAATCAGGCAGGGGGTCCATCTCCCTTTAAATCAAAGGCATTCCACAACCCCCCCACCTGCGTTGCTTTTTTTCCCCTCCCCCTTTCCCCTCAGTTTCTGTTTTTTGGGTTTTTTAAATCCTTTCCCCGCCGGTGGGGGAAAACGACTTTTTTTCGCTAGTATTTAAAAAGGGGGTATTTTTCCCGGAAAAAAACCCCCCTTGTCATCAAGCCGTCAATATGCACTGGAAAACCTTAAGGCACTCACCCGGGGCCCCCAAAACCGTTTGCCTTGTTCCTGTCTCTGAAAGTGCATCAGCCCCAGAAAAAATCCCGTTTTTTAAAAACACGGACGTGCCCTTTTTGATGACAATAGCGCTCTTTTCTTTTTTTTTTTTGGGCCTCCTATTTTGGGGGCATTTCGGGATGGGGGGGGTTTCTGGACCTCGGACCCCCCCCCTACCTGCCCCCCAAAAACTTGTTCTTAAATTTAGCCGGGCATCGTTTTTTTAAAACCCCTGTCCGAAGAAAATTTTTTGGGGATGTGAGTTCGTGATCTCCAACAGTATTTTTATTTTTCCGCTTGTTTCTACTGGTGGGGGAGCATTGCCCCGTTTTGTTTTGGCCAGTTTTCGCCCAAAACCCGGGGTCCTTTTCCCCTGGCGGATCTTCCCCAAAAAATTAAAAAAAGTGAAATTTTATCTCCTCCAGGTTTTTTCCCCCCAAACCACGGCTAAAAATTGGCCCCAAAAAACCCCCGAGTCGATTTTTTCCCAAGGGGAAAAGCCCCCAAATTTTTCCCCCCCCCATAATTTTTCCACAAAAGTAAAAACCAAACCGGGCCCTAAAGGGGCCCCCCCCCCCCCAGTTCTTTTTTTTTGGGGCCGTTCTCCGTGCATACTTAGAACTCTCCCCAAAAAGCTACTTCCCCCCCTCCCGAAAAATTTTCCGGGGACCCACACCCCCCCCAAAAAGGCCCCCTGATAAAATTTCCCCCAATTTAAAACTGAGTTAAAGGGGGTTCTTAATATCCAGTTTTTGCCAAAAAAGGGGGATATTTTTTTTTACCGCCTTTTTCCCTCTCGTCCCTGAGATTGTTTTTCCCTTTGGGTTGTTGACCCCAGGCCAATGGCATAAAGGGGGGAACGCCCAAAAGGAAAACCCTTTTGGGGGTTTCATCTAATGGGGGGGATGGGGTACTCCCCTTTTTTTTCTCCTTTTTAATAATCGCTCTAGGTTTTTCCCCCCGCTGGGGCAAACATCCATAGCGGGCAAAAGGGTGAAGGTTTTTTTCCCGGGGGATTCTTCCTTTTGAGGGGGGGAAAAATAAACTTTGCTGCTTCAAAACGGGGGAAAAAGGGGCCCCCCTTTTGGGGAAAAAAGGGGCTGTAAAAAGGCCGGGGAAAAATTTTGGTGCTGCTTTTATAGCCCCTCGCGCAGTTTGGTACTCCTTTTGGGCCTGGAGCCTTGGCTTTTCCCTTTTTTTTGCCACGGAAAACCATCAGTTGCCTCCCTTGTGACTTGGAATCGCCTGGGGGCCCGGGTTTTTTTTTTTTTTTTTTTTTTTTTTTTTTTGGGCAAGCGGATTTTCCCCCTTGGGGGAAAAATTTTTTTGGGCGATCCCCCCCCTTTTCGTGGAAAATGAGGGGAGACTTTTTTTTTTTTTTTTGAGCCGTGCCCTTTAACCCCCCCCGACGGTTTTCCCCCCGGGGGCTTTTTTCAACTTCGTGCAGAAGCTCATTCCACACCGCCCTTGCTCTTTTAAAATTTTCCTTATAAAGGGGTTTTAAAATGCCCCCCCTTTTATTTTTTTTCCAAAACCCTTTTCCCATTTTTGTTTTTTCCCTTTGCCCCACCTGTGATGATCTTCTCCCGTTACGCCCCTCTTAAGGGAAAAAACCCGCGATCGTCCCTTTTTTCCCCCCCCCCGGTTTGGGACCCCGGTTTTTTACTTTTTTCCAAAAGGCATATTTTGGGACGAAAACCTCGGAAAATCCCCTCATAATGTTGCCCCCCTTCTACTACTTTTTTAAAAACCCCAATCGGGGGTCATTCAAGCAATGAAGAATGATTTGGGGGCGAATTTCCCCCTTTTTTCCAAACCCCAAATTGGGGGTTTGGGAAAAAGGGCCCAAAATTGACCTCGTCTTTTTTTGGGGTCTACCCCCAAATTCTCCGACCAGTTGTACCCCTTTTTCAAGTACGCGTCGTGACACGGGGGGGGCCCCTTTCCCCCCACCTAAAAAGGGGTTTCCCTTTGCAAACCTTCTGCTCAAAAAAGTGGGGGCCCCCAAAAATTTTACCCCCCTTTTTTTTCCCACTAAATTCTTTTTCCCCCCTTTTTTAAAAAAGTAAAATTTTAGCGCAAAACTTTTCGAACAGGGGGGCCTTTTCCCTTTTTGGGTTAGTCCCCCTTTCCCTTTTTCTGCCCCAGTCGATTTTCCCCCGGCTTTGAACCCCCCGGGGATTCCCCTTGGGGATTTTCCCTTTCACATCGTCAATAAGTCTATCCAAAGGGGCTGTAATTTACAAGAATGAGGCTGGGGGGCATACAGCTGTAGAAATCAATTCCGTTAATTTTGGGGAAGGGGACAAAGCCACCCTTTTTCCTTTGACCCCCCCCCTAAAGGGGGGAAAACCCCCAAAAAAAAGGCCCCCGGGGGCAAAAAGCCCTCCCTTTTGGATATCAAGTTTTTGGTATGGCTCGAGTGATCGCAACTCTAGTTTTTTTTAAAACCACAGTCTCCCTTAGAAAAATCTTTTTCCCTTTTTCACAAAATTGGTTTTTAGGTTGTATTCCCGCATTAGGGTTTTTTTCCCCCTTCCCCCGGAGTGCCTCCTGTATCTGACATCTAAAAAAACCCCAGAAACATGGCTTTTTTCCCCCGGGGTTTTTTTCCCTTTTAGACCAGGGGGGGCACCGGCATGTTTTTGCAGTCAAGGGTTTTTGGTGGACAGCTTTTCCCGCACTTAACCCCAAAATTTTTTTGGGGGTCTTTTTTCCGCTCCAAAAATTGGGGGGCCAGTTTGTCCATGCGCCAGTTTTTAAAAAATTTTTTTGAAGGTCCCCCCAAATCCTTAGGGGGCAGTTGACCCAGCCTTTCCCGGGGGTTTCTGCCGGGGTTCACCAATGATTTTTTTTGGCAATGGGTGGGGGGTGGGGCCCCGATCCCCCCGGGGAATCCTTGCCCCAGTATTTAATGGCGAAAAAGGGGTTTACCCCCCTCCTTGCCACCCCCCCTTTTTTGCAGGGCATGGGGGACATCCCGTTTAAAAAAAAATTTTCATCGGGTCTAGATCTCGAGATCCATTTGTGACCCCTTGCGCAAACTATTTTCCCCCCCAAGGATTTGCTATGGTTTTTTGCAACCGGGCCTCCATCTGTTTTTTTTTTTGGTCAGGATGTTTAAAAAATTTTTTTCCCCGGGGGCCCCTTTTTGGGGGATCTTTCAACCGAAGAACGGGCAAAAATTTTGGGGGGAAAACCCCCCTTTCCTTTTAAAATTTCCGACAAGTATCTCAGCGTACTTCTTTTTCCCCCCCTTGGACGGACAATTTTTGCGGGGGGGTCTTTTACGGGTACCCCTTTTTTTCTTCATTGGGGCCCCCTAAAAAGGGTTTTTGCTTTGTGCGCTTTTTTTGTTTTTTTTCCTATTTTTTTTACCTGCGGGCCACTAAAACCCCCCCGGGGGGGGGGGTTTTGTCCCCCCCCTTTAAGGGGGGGGTTTTTTGTTCAAAAATTTTTCCTTTTTTTTGGTCTCTTTTAAGCGCCAATCCCGGTGACACTCTTTTCTGCTTTTTGGCCTGTCGGACCCCCCCCTTTGGGGTCTCCAGCAATGGATTCTTGCCCTTCCTCTGCCGCCCCCTTTTTGGTTTTTTGGGTGGGGAAAATGTCCCCCCGGGGGGCTTATTGGTATGCATACCACCCCGGGGAAACCGAGGGGGGGGGGGCCCCGTTGATGCATGCTCGGTCTTTTAAAAAACTTTTTCGCCTCTTGTAGGAAACTAAAATTCCAGCTCCCCCTATTTTTGGATTTTTTTTGGCCCTTTTGGGTTTGGGGAAAAACCCCTCGTGTACCCCCGTTTTTTCCCCCTTTTTTCCGAGGCGATCCCACGCCTGTGTTTCTTTATTCGGCACTTACTTTTTTTTTTTGGGTTTTTTGGGGCATGATTTTTTTTTTTATCTCTTTTTTCCACATTTTTTTTTTTATTTGAATTTTCCTTCATTCTTTTTCCCAAAAATACCCAGGGTTTTTATCTTTCCCTCCTGCGGGGCCCCCCGGGGTTTGGGGGGGAGTAAAGTCATTATATAAACTGGGGTTAGATCTGTGCCCCAAAAAACTTATGCGACTCCCCCCCCGGGGCCGTTTTCCCCCCCTTTTGGCTTTTTAAAACCCACCTTGGCTTTGGGTTTTTTGGGGGGCCCGGGGAAGCTATTTTATTTCACCCCTACTCTCTGTCGAAAAATGCGGGCAGCGAGCATTCCCCTATCCGCCCCCCGGGAAAAAAAAGATTTAAAACTACGTAGCAGTATCCCCTTTTTGGGTTTTCCCTTTTTAAAGTGGGGTTTTTTTGGGGGGTGGGTGTGCGTGTGCGTGTGTTGTTGTATGGGCGGTGCGAAAACCCCCAGTGAAAAAATTATTGTTATGCATATTATGAAAAAGCGGGTGTTTTTAAAAATTTTACGCAAAAGGAAAGTGCAAACGTCGCGTAAACTATGTGCGGATGCTTTTAAAAAATAAAGTAAAAAAATTTTATGCCAGTGTATGAAAACGAATTTTTTTTTTTATAAATGTGTGCGGTTTTCGTGAAAATTAAAAACAAGTTTTAAAATTTTGGGGCCCAAAAAAATGAAACAAATGTTCGTAAAAAAGGGTCGAAAAAGTGTGCGGGTGCGAAATTTAATGCAAATAAAAAATTTTTTTCCGAATATTGAGAACGAATGTATCGTAAAATGGGTGCTTTTAAATGTGTGCGGGGGGGTGTATAAATTTTCAAGTAAAAAGGGGACCCAAAAAATTGAGAAAATTTTCCCTAAAAAATTTTTGGGGGGTGCGGGGTATAAAAAAAAGTAAAATGTCCCTTTTTTAAGCGTGTACGACGCGTGCAAAGTAAAAAAAATGCGGGGTATTATCTAGCGTACAAAAAATTTTGTGTGTTGGGGTTTTGGCGGTGTGGGGGGTTTTTTTGGGGGGGTGAAAATTTTCATTTTTCGGCGTTTTTGTGCCTGAAAACAAGGGGCCCCCCAATTTGGTTTAAAATTAAATTTCGCGAAAATTTTAAACGGTACGCGTAACGAGGGGGTTATAAAATTTTTTTGGGGGGATGGAAAAGTAAATTTAAAGAAAGGGGGTTTTTAAAAAACCCTATGGCCGTTTTTAAAATTTTTGTTTCCCCCCCGGGGGAGCGCAGCGGGGTACGGGGAGTGGTGCGGCCCCCGTGTTGCTGTATCATGTGGGGTTCTCTCTCTTTCTGCGCCCCGAAAAGGGGAAAAGGGGGGAGAGGGGAAAAGGGGGGAAAGGGGGGGAAAAAGAAAGGAAGAGGGAAGAAAAGGGGGGAGAGGAGAGAAGAGAGAGGGGAAAAAAGGGAGAGCGCTGCGGCTCTGTGAAACGGGTGTTCTTTCGCGGATTTCCCCCCCTTTTTAATTTTCCCTTTTCTTTTTTTCCGAGGATATTGGGGTTAGGCACTCGGCTGCGGGAACCCCGAAAAGGGGGGAAAACCCCCCCAACCTCTGGTTTTCCGGCCGTTTGGGTTAAAGGGGGAAAAAGGCGGGAAATTTTTAAAATTTGGAGGGGACGCTCGAGCCCCCCTTTGGGAATTGGTACCACCCACACAAAAAAGGCACCCCTGACCCCCGGGGAGCGGGTACGTCGGGGGGTACGGAGCGGAATGTTTTTTCCCCCTTTTTCCCCAAAAAGCTTTAAAATTCAGATCATCGTCTTTGAGGGGGGGAATTTTTCGATCAAATTTCCCAAAAATTAAAAACGGGGGCGCGTAAAAAAAGGGGAAAAACCCCAAAGGGTTTTTTTTTCCCCGCGCGGCTGTGTACGTTTTTTTTTATCCGAAATTATTATATAAAATATTTTTTAAAAAAAGGGGCCTGTAAATTTTAAAAAATTAAAAATTTTAAAAAAGACGGCCCAACTAAAACGACAAAATTAAATTATGAGAGATGAAATGTAACACATAAAAAAATTTTTTTTTAAAATTGTTAGTAGTTTACAATGAAAAAAAAAAAAAAATAAAAAACTTTCGGCTGTTTCCCCCCCCCCCCTTTTCTTCATAAAAAAAAAACCAAAAAATTCTTTTAAAAAAAATTTGGGGGACTTTTCGCAGGGGGAAATCATTTTTTAAAAAATTTTTTTTGGGTTTTTAAAAAAGTCAAAAAAATTTTTTAAATTTTTTTATTTTTTAAAAAACTTTATTAAATTAATTTTTTTCAAAGGGGGCCCTCCATTTTTTAGTTAAGATAAAAAACCTTTTTTTTTTTAAAACCCCCAAAAAACATGAAAACGAGTCCCTTTTTTAAAAGAAAAACCCCGGTTGACGGTCCTTTCCCCACTAAAAAAATTTTTTAAAAACTTTTTTTTTTTAAAAATTATCGTCAGAAACCGCTTGATAGGGAAAAAAAAAACCCCTTTAAAATTGTTTCCACATAAAAAATTTATCCCCACCCTAAGGTTTTTTCCGATATTTCGTCATTGAAAAAAATTTTTTCCCCCGGGTTTTGTCTAAGTTTTTTTATTTTTTCGGTTTTTAAATTTTTTTTTAAAAAATTATTTTTTTGGGGGAAGTTTTTAAAATTTGATTGAATTGTTTTTTAAAAATTGAAAAAAAAGTCAAGTTTCCCCCCAAATTTTGATGGGGGTTCCCTAAAAAAAGGGGCACGAAATGATGCCCCCGAAAAAAACGGGGGACCCATTATTATTATTTTTTATTTATTAAAAAATTCCCCTTTAGAATAAAAAAATATACTCAAAAGCATGGGGGTTTTTTTTTTTTTTTGGGGTTTAGACCTTTTTTTTTTTTCCTTTTTTGGATCATTTAAAAAACATTTCTCTTTTGGGAAAAATTAAAATTTCGGATCAAAAATTTTTATGTTTTTCCCAAAATTAAAAATGATTTTTTTGGTAATTAAAAATATTTTTCCGAATGACCAAAATGTTTTAAAAAAATTTTCAATTTTAAAAATTATTTACTTTTTTTTTTTTTCCCCGTTTTTTTTGGGGTTTTTTTGGGTTTTTGGGGCCAAAAAGGGGCGCATCGAAATCGTGACATGAGACTTAAAAAATTTTTTGGGGAATTTTATTTTGAAAATTTTTTTTTTTATTTTTACCCTTAAATAAAATTTTTGAGTTTATCAAAAAACAAAAACCTATGCCCCATTTCTGTTTTTTTGATAGTTGTTTGCGATTTTTTTCAAAAATGCTATTCAAAAAAGGGAAAATAACAAAGAAATTCTTTTTTTCATTTCCCACTTTTTTAGGAACCTTAAAAATATTATTATCATTAGTAAAAATATTATTTTTTAAAATTTTAAAAAAAAATTTTTTTTTTGATTAATAGCGGGGGAAAAAAAAATTTTAAAAAAGGAAAAACCCTTTGGGGTTTCGAAAAAAAGTTAAATTTTAATTTATATTCTTATTTTGGAATTCTGATGTAAAAAAAGAAGAGCTCATCACTAATTATAAAAAGGGGTTTTTTTTTGGGGAGAAAGGAGGTTTTGAGTAATGGAAAATTTTTTTTCCAAAAAATGTTTTTTTTCTGAAACCAAAAAAAAATGGTATTTTTTAAAATTAAAATTTTAAGATACCCAAAAAATTTTAAAAAAAGGGGTTTTCCTCATTTTTCCAAAAGTGAATTTGAGTTTTTCATGGAATTTTTTTAAAAATCCACAATAAAAAAAACCTTCTTTTTAGGAACTGTCCTAAGGGGTTCACAACGATCATAAAAAAAGGGGGGTGTCGATTTTTTAAAACAACCCAAAAACCCATTTTTTCCCAAAATTTTTTCCCTTTAAGGGTCGGCTTTATGGGGGGGTAAAGGTGATCCCTTTGGGGGGCCCAAAATTTTTTTTTAAAAAATTAAAAATTTTTTTTAAAAGTAAAATATGTAGATGACAGAAAAAATTTAACTTTTTAAAAAATTTGGGGTTTTTGGGGGGAAAATTTTTTTTCTGTGACTTTATACCCCCCTCTTTATTAAAAAACACTTTTAAAACGAAAGGGGTTTATAGGTACTTTTGTGAAGAGAGGTAAATTCTTGATCCTTTATAATTTATTTCCCCCCCCTTTTAAAAAAGAATTAATATCTTTTTAAAATTCCCAAAAAAAAATATCTTGACAAAAGAAAAAAATTTACAAAAAGGTTTTTCCCAAATAAGGGAGGAAAAAAAAAAATTTTTTTTGTTATTCCTTATTAAAAAATTTTTTTGACAAAATCGCATAAAAATATCAAAAAACAAAAATGACTAATGGGGTTTTCGTTGTCTTGAAAAAATCAACGTTTTTAATAAAGGGGTTATAAAGAAAAAAAATAAATTTTTTTTAAAAAAAATTTTTCCCCTTTGTTTAAGTCTCATGCCCCCTTGCGATGCGACTTTTTTTTGGCCCAAAACCCAAAAAAAAAAAAAAAACGAAGTTAAAAAAAAGTAAAAAATATAAATTTTTTTCGTCAAAAATTGGGGCATCTGGGGAAAATTTTTTTAAATTTTCCAAAAACTCCCTTTTTAATTTGGGGGGGCCCAAAAAAAATTTTTGATTCCGAATCAAAATTTCCCCCGAAAGAATGTTTCTGAAATGACCCCTAAAAAGGAAAAAAAAAAAGGTCAAAAAACCAAAAAAAGATCCCCATATGCTTGACGGTCATATTTTGACATTCTAGAAGAATTATCAAAAAAATAAAAAAAAATAAAAATTTGGGTCACAGTTTGAACTCCCAAAAAATCATCTGTGCCTTGGAGTGAACCATAAATTTTTGGGGAAAAATTTACACTCATCCCAAATTTTTAAAAATTACTTTCAGGTATAACTTACTTCTTAATTTTGTAATACATACATATACAATATATAGCATTTATTCTTTAACAATAAATACTGTTAATATAATTTGTAATAGCTCTTTAAATAATTAAAATAACAATTAAAAGGCAACAAGAGCTAATTAAATTCTATCAATTAATAATTTATTTGTGAAAGGATGTATACTATATTAAATAACAGACAAAATAAATTGGTTCAAAACGTTTCGGTTGGTCTTTCCAACCTTCTTCAGCGTATACAATTAAAATTAGAGGTTAATAAAAATTTTAACAACAATACTTATAAATGTCATTAGATTATAATTCCTAGATAAGGGTAACATAACTATGGCATTAGATAGAGATAAATATATTGAGAGAGTTGAAGACATTTTGAGTTGAGATGAAACTATTTAGTTTTAAATAGGATCCGATTAAAAATTAATTTCGAACCTACATGACTTACTTATGAGATGGAAAAATAACAATTACATTTCGGTGCAGACAATATCGATCTTTGTCTTTCAGTGAGGGAACATTACCGAGAGCTTACGGTTTACCAAAATCCACAAAGAAAATTGTCCGTTTAGACTAATTGTATCCTCTATAAATACTCCTTTATATCAATTAGCATTATATTTACACCAAATTATGAATAATTGTTTCCCGGTCTGTAATAGCCACATAGAAAATATTGTAGTTTTGATATGGTTAACAAAATTTCTGATGTTTACATCTAAGATAACTACAAATTTTTATCTCTTGACGTTATCTCACTTTTTACTAACATACCTATCGATTTGGCTCTCGAGAGTGTTTCCAGTAGATGGCAATATATTGAGAATAAGTGCAATCTTCCTAAGTCTGAATTTTTAATTGGAGTAAGCCTCGTATTAAAGTTACGTTTTTTACATTCAACAATGTTTTTTATCGACAGTCCTTCGGCACACCAATGGGTTCTCCTTTATCTCCTATCATAGCGGATATAGTACTACAGGACTTGGAAAATAAAGCTCTACAACTACTAAAGTTTAATCCATCTATATATTTTCGATACGTTGATGATATAATAATGGCTGTTCCGTCGGATTCCATAGATCACACTTTGAATGTATTTAATTCCTTTCATGAAAGAATCCAGTTTACTCTTGAGATTCAAGATAATAATAAAATTAATTTTTTCGACTTAACATTGATATTAAAAAATAATTACATTATATATGATTGGTATCATAAAAAAACGTTTTCCGGTAGATATCTGAATTTTCTTTCTCAACACCCTATGAGTCAAAAAAGAAATACAATAATGGGACTTGTTGATCGAGCCTTTTTATTGTCAGATCCAGAATTTATAAGAAAAATTTAGAGCTAGTAATTAATTTATTGCTTGAAAATAATTATCCACTAAAATTAATCTTTGATTAATCACAATGAACCATAGACTAAACTATTTAATTGAACAACGTAATATTCTTACAAAAAATAATGACCACATTAAAAAAGTCTCGTATTTTTGCATCCTATTCTTACCGACGCTTAGTGAACAATACAGAAACATCATTAAAGACATGAATGTTAAACTCTCATTTTACAGTCTTAACAAATTGAATAAATACATAAAAGTACACAAAGATCCTATTCCTAAGTGTTCAAACACCAATGTGATATATAAAATAGATTGTAAAGAGTGTAATGCGTCGTATGTTGGTCAGACTAGTAGGAAATTATCTACTAGAATATCTGAACATCGATCTAATATACACAGGAATGTAAAAAAATCTGTAATCACTGACCATAGATTAAAATATAATCATGAATTTTGTTGGGACGATGTAAAAATACTTGATAAAGAATCACTTTATAACAAAAAATTGATTTAGAAATGATATTTATAAAAAGACAAAATAACAGTCTCAATTTAAAAACAGACATAGATGGCTTGCCAATAATTTATGACGATATTATACATAAACTACCTAAGATTTGAAAGTTAAAAAAACATAAACAACGAACTATTTTTCTCACTTTGCGGTCGTCTTTTTGAGAGTTTAGAACCATTCGTTATAGCAAGCTTGAGCAATCAACATCTAGAAGCCTTCACGTCAAATATTTCATCTTACTTGATTTAACTGTAAGTCTATTTTTTATTTTTATTTATCTGCATTGTTGATTTTCGTATATAATGATTTTATAGACATATTAACAACAATGGCAGTTATCGAGATTCGCAACCGACTTCCTAACAGAACAATTAGTGAGAGATCCGTTTCGCAACAATCACATATAATGACGTTTTGAAGAATAATCTATATATAAATAATGCTCATGCTTTACAAATGCGTTGGTTTCGCTTAATTAAAAATAAAATATTTTGACTCTGTATATTTTTAGTATAATGACATTTATAAGTAATTTATTGTAAAATTTTATTAACCTCTAATTTTAATTGTATACCCTGAAGAAGGTTGGAAAAGACAACCAAAACGTTCGAACGAATTTATTTTTGTCTGTTATTTAATATGTTATACATCCTTTCACAAATAAATTACTAATTGATAGAATATAATTAGCTCTTATTGCCTTTTAATTGTTGATTAATAAATAATGTTATTTTTCCTAAAATTAAGAGAATTAGAAGAGATTTTATAAAATACAAAATTTAAAAGCAAACATATTAGTTAATTGATATAACAAACGTTCCTGCTTTTTAAATCTTATTTTGTTTCTTTTTAACAATTTATTTTTACTTCTTCATGCTCTTTTTCGGTTAACTCATCAAATACTTTGTAAATATGTATATATACATATATATACATGTATTATATATGTATATATATCTGAGATACATATATATATTGTATATAATATATGAGAAGTCACCACGCTTGGCCACAAGCAATAGTACTGGCCAGATATCTTTCTGTATTTGTAATAGCGTCCAAATTGCATCATTGGTGACACGCTTGGTTCTAAAATGAACTATAGCTTGAAAACTAAAAGCCTGTCCATCTTGGCTTTGGAAGCGTTTTAAAGGGGAAGATTTTTATTTTTTTAAAGATTTTTTTGAAGAAAATCGAAGATGTTTAAATTTGAGAAAAAATTGATTTTTACCTTTTTTTTGAAAATCTTATATAAATTGTTATTGAAAGGAAAAACTAATTTTACAAGATTAAAGTACGTAAAAAAACTTTTCAAAATTACACCTTACTTTTTAAAATCGGAGTAGTCTTCTGAAATTTATCAACGTTTGAAGTTGGACGTAACGGCCAAAATGATAAAAATTCAAGTCCCTGTTAACACAGAGCCCGTATGGTGTGGGCCAAACAACTTGAGGAATAATTTTACTTTTGATAGGACTACACTTTCTGCAAATTTCAGCGTAATTAGAAAACTTTGAAAATTTGGGTGGATTACTTTATAAATAATGCCCCATATATATCTTTCTCTCTCTCTTCCTCTTTCACTTATTCTTACCTTGTAGAGATGTTTGTTGTTCTATGATGAATAATTGTTGCCTGAGTGGATTGTTGGAATAGCAGATGTTGACACACTATGACACATTGCAGAGTAAAATAATTTTATTTCTTCATAAATTGACACTTTGACTCACGCACTTGATAAAAAATTATTGTGATAAATAACTGATTACAACACTTAATCACAATCTGAGAGAATATTTTCTTCGAATTTACCCTGAAAATTATGGCACGCCGTTTTACTTTTTAACATAAAAAATATTCTATTTAATATTAAAGTTTCAATAATTATTGTCTTATAAAATATCAATAAAATAAATTTGTTAATACATAATAATTCCATGAATTAAAACTATATCGCGCCATAATTATTCATCAAGTTTTTATTATGTCTCCACATAATTTTCATTCACCAAATTATTTTTATGTCGCAACATAATAATAAATCGATGAATTTAAATTATATCGCCACTTAAAAATAATTTGGTGAATTAATATTATGTCGAAACATAATAAAAATTCGATGACTTAAAGTTATAACGCGACATAAAAAAAATACGGTGAATTAAAATTATGTCGACACCTAATAAAAATTTGATGAATTATCATGTCGCGATATAATTTTAATTAATAAAGTTATTGTTATGTATATTAACATACATTTATTTTATTGATATTTTATAAGAATTAATTATTGAAACATTTATATGGAATATTTTATAAAATATTAAAAAGTAAAACAGTATGCCATAGTAATCGTAGGACAATATGGTATGAAAAGAATTTTATTAGAATTTCTCTAATTAATACTTACAGCATAAAAAATAATATCTATCACAATAAAATATAAAATATGTTTGATAAATTTTACTATATAGTTTAGTAAAATTAATTAAACATATTTCATATTTTATTGTGATAGATATTATTAGTTTTAATGTGATAAATATTAATCAAAGAAATTCTCATAAAATTCTTTCCGTACCATATTGTCTCACAATTACCATAACTTTCAGGATAAATTCTAAAAAAAATGCAGTGTACCGATTAATGTTTCACCGATTAATGTTTCACGTATAAATGTATTAAGGTAGTTCTATCGTTTTTTACAATTCTTACGAATTTTTAGAAATTTTAATATGTTGTAGACGGAGTTAATATCTATCGATTACGAAATTTTGAAGTCGATTCACCGTTTAGTTTAATAGTTATTTACAATTAAAAATAGCACTTTTTCTATATACACCACGTGAAAGGATGGCATTTTTATCACATTTTAATATATAACAATAGAACGGATCTTACGATTTTAATAAAAAACCAGTGGGGTATACAATGAGTGTGGGATTATTTAAAAAAAAAATAAATTTTTTTCACCGTTTAGTTTAAAAGATATTACTTTTTAAAGAAATGAATTTTTTTCTAAACGGAACATGGAGAGAAATTGCGATGATGATGTGGCAATGCTGTACGTGACAATTGACTGCTAGGCACACGCCAAAGCCGTCATTTCAATTTGCTGTCCCATAGACTTTAAGTTAATAAAAAAGAGTTTAAGATTATTTTATTTTTTATCATTATAGAACAATATTACTCCATAACAAACATAACATATACACAACATTAAATACAGGAACAGGTTATAAAAGTATGAAAATAGTAAAAACAAAAGTATGGCAAAGAATAATTATATAGATGCAACAGTCTCAAATATGTGATAATATAATTTATTTTTTTAATCTTTAGAATATATAATAAATAAATAATCAAATTAACCTTTACTTTTTCAATAATGGATTACTTTTTAATAAAGTATTACACATATAAGAGGCTGATAAAAGCAGCAGTAATATAATATGAAGATTATAAACTAATTTATTACATTTAATCAATATCACTGATATAAACAAAACAGTTTAAATTAAAATTATAAACATAGACTCGAAAGTTGAAACAAATAAGAAGGCGAACGTTTCGATTCAATTTTTCGGATCTTCTTCAGCGCAGTATAAAAATCAAAATTAACATCAATAAAGTCTAAATGTTTTTATCGTATAAATGTCTAATAAACATATTTAAACGCCGTTACATCAGTAAACAAAATAAAAATTTTTCGTAAGATTAATAAGACTCTTGCTAAGCTATCACATTTACGTTACTGTGGGAAGCGATCCTCTCTAGTTTTTTGACTACGAGGTTGGCAGGTGTTAGAATATAAAATATTAATCGCATCCTATAAATTAAAATAATTTTCTCAATACACCTCAATAATTATAAGATCCAAAAGTCAAGTGCGTTATAAAACAATAACCTAACATATGGTATAAAAAATGCTAATAAAAACTTACATGTATTTATGATGTGACAATATTTCAATTGTAACAGTAACAACAGTAACGCTAGTGAAATCCTCATGTCAGTAGAACGGCTCAGAGAAAACTGAAGCTCAGTTGGAAACGAAAAGTGACAAACAATTATAATCATTTTGTATTTGTTATTTAACCTTAGAGTTTAGGTAGTTTCTCTATAGCTTCAATATAAATATCGGATAGATTTTCAGTATCAGTCTGTAAATTGAGACTATTATTTTGTCTTTTTATGTATATCATTTCTGATACTGATCTTTTTCCGTAATAAATTTCTTTATCTAAAATATTAATGTTGTCCCAATCACAAATTCATGGTTAAAATTAACGCGGTGGTCCGTTATTACTGATTTAGTATTAGTATTTCTAACAATGTGTTTCTTATGTTCAGAAATTCTTGTGGTCAGTTTTCTACTAGTCTGGCTCACGTAAGAAGCGTCGCAGTTTGAACAATTAATTTTGTAAACAACGTTTGTATTATTCATTGTAGAAATAGTATTTTTATGTACTCTTATGTATTTATTTAATTTATTTAAACTAAAGAAGGATAATTTAATATTCATGTTCCTAATAATATTTCTAAATTGTTCCGTCAATCCGGGTAAAAATGGAATAGTAAAAAAAGACTTTTTTACACTATTATTATTATTATTGTTGTTACCGTTGGTTGTGGTATTTTTTAATTTTTTGAATAAAATTAATAGACGTTGGTTAATAGTATTAAAGATCACGTCAAGCGGATAACAGTTTTTTGAAAGTATGTTGACAACGGTAACGAGATTCTTATAATGAAATCGTGGATGTGACAATAAAATTGTTCTATCCACTAGACCGTATATAGTTCCTCTCTTTTGACACAAAGGATGCTGAGAAAAGAAGTGTAAATATCTCCCCGAGAATGTCGGCTTGTGATACCAATCAGTGATTATCTTGTTTGGATTACTTTTTAAATTACTTTTTTGGATTTTGTAATCAGTGGCTTACGTGAGGTAATTTCTTTTGATAAAAGGTGTTCAACAGCTTTTTCTCCCTTTTCCGAATATACCTGTTGTAATATTCCATAGGAAATTCCTGCCATTTTCTTAATAATACTATTTGAAATTACATTATTAAAATTTTTTAAGAATGGTAATATAATTTTAGCTATCACAGATTCTTTATAAGGCTTACAGATTGCACATAAACTTTCCTTTTTGATGAAAGACTCAATTTTTCTAAAACTTCAACATCAAATAATGCTTCATGAAATTGTCCAGATGTTTCCAATTTCAGCAAATCTCGCGCCAATGTTTGCAGTTTAAACAAAGTGATTAGTGATTGCCCTGAGAGAATTTTGTGATATTTTCGTCGGTTGTGAAGTTTCAAAATGTAAAGAACAATGTATATCTATAGGTTTGATGCTGTTGATATACTTATAGTGTTGTTTTCTCTTAAGCCAATTGAATTTCTTTTCGTGTGCAGTAACCAATCTGTTGTGGCAATTTTTAAAAGCAATGTTATGATGTTCGAAAATTCTATTCCACGCGAGTACAGGTAAACGATTAAATAACCCGCTGGTGAGATGAAAAATCCTATTTTGTAATGACTCTACCTGTCTATGCAAATCAAAGATTTCAATGCTCATCGCATTTGTTTTGAATTTGTACAACATACTATCTAGTCTTCTGATCGATCTGTGATGAAAAACGTTAAATTTAATGCGGCAAAAACCTTCTAAATGTGTAGGAAAAATATCGCCATTTTTACAATTTCTTAAAAATTCCAATTTTGCTCTCGCTCTTATTAACAAGTAATTCGCATTAATCCATTGTTTAAAATAATCTGCGGTTATTCTTCCAAAAACTCTATGAATAAAATTAAAATTAAAATAGTAATCAGTCCGTTTTGTGTTAAATTGACGCATTGTAAGGCCAGCGTATATTAAAAATAAATTAATACAATTGTCGCTCGTATATTGAAAACAAAGTGATAAATATAAGGCCAACTTATCGAGCTGAATATTCGAGATGTTCAGTCAACTACCATTTATTACATGTATAAATTATAAAACTACAGTCATTATATTAAAACTAACGCAAATTACAATCATTCTATAAACGTTTCGACCGCACGCGGTCTTCTTCAGTATAATTATTGAAATATAAATTCTTACAATTCACATAATATCGAAATTTAATTATAGTTATTCAGAATCAAGAGTTTTTGAGTAATTAACGCGTGTTTCAATCCGTCCTGTCCAACAATGTTCGCCTCGATATGATCCCTGATTTTGTTCAGATCTCGGATAGTTTCATCGTTAATATGCGAGAAATTAACCCGTTCCGTAGGCGCTGCGATTTATAAAAAATTACCGATCAACGCATGTCCAAATTATAATATGTATCCCCTACAATTGGTAGTATGCTTACCTATCATCGTTCTTCTTGATAATTTTGCTACTTATTAACAGTTATTAAGGATGACACATAACAAACCAACAATACAGAAAGACAGCTCATTTTAAACTCTACTTGATCGGAGAGCGTGCGTGTTTATATATGATCTAATATCTATGTTTTACTCGTTAATGTCCTATTTGTCCTATTATTATTTCTTGTTCGCTAATATATCCAAAATATCAAAATACGACTCGCTAAGTAACTCAGTATCTTTGTTTAAATTTAGTCCATTTTTTTGTTCCTTGATATGTAGCATCTCAGAAATGAGTCTTTTATAATAATTATTTTCGTTGTCCATGATCTTAACATTGTCCCAATTAAAAGTATGATGTTCATTTATTATGTGTTCAGAAATTACTGAATGTTTCGTTGAGTCCAACCTAATATTATTTTTATGTTCTTTTATTCGCGTCTGCAATTGCCTCTTTGTTTGGCCTACATAAGATGCATTACAATTATTGCAACTGATCTTATAAACCACATTCGAATTGCATGGATGTTTAGTTTTATCTTTCTGCGCTTTAATAATATTATCCAGTTTGTTGAGACATCTATACCCTACCATACAATTTTTATTTTTTACCGAGGAAACAATCATTTCTGAGATCCCATCTATATACGGAATGACAAAGAATTTTTTATTGACCGAGTCATTTCTTATACTTTTTGTTCTTTCTATGTTGGCCTGTCTCTCTATAATGCTCCCCTTAGATATGATGTGTTCTATCCGATGATTAATTTTGTTAAAAATCAGATCAAGAGGGTAACCATTGCTTCTGAGTATATTAATAATTAACTCTAAATTTTTATTAAAAAATAGTGGATGTGATAGCAATAGACATCTGTCTACAAGGTTA
Source organism: Nylanderia fulva (assembly GCF_048542155.1). Taxonomy (NCBI): domain Eukaryota; kingdom Metazoa; phylum Arthropoda; class Insecta; order Hymenoptera; family Formicidae; genus Nylanderia; species Nylanderia fulva. The sequence goes on from NW_028190589.1 coordinate 18,635, forward strand.
TATATTATTCCTATTTTGTGGCATAGTGGGTGGTTTGAATAAAATGATAACGTCCTTCCTGAGAAGGTTTCTTTTTGATACCAGTCTATATATATTTTGTTATTAATAATTTTAAGTGATAAATCTAAGAAATTCAAGCTATGGTTAACCTCTTGTTCGACCGTGAATTTAAGTCTTTCATGATAGTTGTTAAAATTATTCACAATCTGAGTCATATTAGTCATAGAGGTGGCCACTATTATGTCATCCACATAACGAAAATAAAACAAACATTCCAAATTCAACGCTTTGAGAACTGTATCCTCAAGATCTTGCATAACCAGGTCTGCAATAATTGGTGATAACGGTGACCCCATAGGGGTCCCAAACGTCTGTTTATAAATTATGTCATCAAATGTAAAATATGTAGAAGTCAATATGAATTTTATACCCCCCAAAAATTCGTTTTTCGGTATTTTAGTATTTATTCCAATGTGATCCCATCTATCGTTAATACCGTCAATCGCAAGATCCAGAGGAACGTTCGTAAACAAAGACACCACATCCAAGGAAAACATCCTATCATTCTCATCAATCTTTTTACCAGACAATATGCTGTACAAATCAAAACTATTATTAATATGACTTTTCGCTTTGGGTAGACTAGTTCGTAAGGTGTTTTGTAAAAACGAAGCCAGCGAGTATAGAGCTGTATCAACCGATGAAACTATGATTCTAACTGGATAGTTTTCCTTATGGATTTTCGGTAATCCATACGCTTTTGGAAGGAGAGAATCACTACAACGTAATTTATAATATTCGTTTTTTGAAATATAATCTTCCTTAAGCCATCTCTTCAACAAATCATTCAAATCGTTCTCTATTTTTTTGCACGGATTTTTTTTAACAATAGTGTAAGTGTTGACATCTTTTAAAACGTTTTCCATTTTGTTAATATAATGAGATCTTTCCATTGCCACCGTAGCATTACCCTTGTCCGCGCGTGTGAATAGAACATTCGGATTGTCTTTACAAAATTTTATTAAATCTCTGTGTGCACCAAGTAATTTTTGTTGACTTACGTCATTTTTATCCTTCGTGTTCAGAAGTTGTGCAAATTTTGGAACCGCGATATTTCTGATTGTTGTGAGATTATTAATATTATTTCGTTTGCTATTACTCTCTATGTCCTTGATGAATTCATGTATCGCTGTTTTTTTACTAATATTCGGAAGACAGAATTTATCACCCATTTGCAACAGATTAGAAACGTTAGGCGGAATGTCTGTGTTGGAAAGATTAACAAACCATTTTTTATTAGTATTTTCCAAAGGGTTAATTGTATCATTGAGAAATTTATTGGCTTCTATGTGTATATTGATCTCCTTGGCATCATTAGTGATTGCCCTGAGAGAATTTTGTGATATTTTCGTCGGTTGTGAAGTTTCAAAATGTAAAGAACAATGTATATCTATAGGTTTGATGCTGTTGATATACTTATAGTGTTGTTTTCTCTTAAGCCAATTGAATTTCTTTTCGTGTGCAGTAACCAATCTGTTGTGGCAATTTTTAAAAGCAATGTTATGATGTTCGAAAATTCTATTCCACGCGAGTACAGGTAAACGATTAAATAACCCGCTGGTGAGATGAAAAATCCTATTTTGTAATGACTCTACCTGTCTATGCAAATCAAAGATTTCAATGCTCATCGCATTTGTTTTGAATTTGTACAACATACTATCTAGTCTTCTGATCGATCTGTGATGAAAAACGTTAAATTTAATGCGGCAAAAACCTTCTAAATGTGTAGGAAAAATATCGCCATTTTTACAATTTCTTAAAAATTCCAATTTTGCTCTCGCTCTTATTAACAAGTAATTCGCATTAATCCTACGCATTACCCTACAATGGTAGGGTATAGATGTCTCAACAAACTGGATAATATTATTAAAGCGCAGAAAGATAAAACTAAACATCCATGCAATTCGAATGTGGTTTATAAGATCAGTTGCAATAATTGTAATGCATCTTATGTAGGCCAAACAAAGAGGCAATTGCAGACGCGAATAAAAGAACATAAAAATAATATTAGGTTGGACTCAACGAAACATTCAGTAATTTCTGAACACATAATAAATGAACATCATACTTTTAATTGGGACAATGTTAAGATCATGGACAACGAAAATAATTATTATAAAAGACTCATTTCTGAGATGCTACATATCAAGGAACAAAAAAATGGACTAAATTTAAACAAAGATACTGAGTTACTTAGCGAGTCGTATTTTGATATTTTGGATATATTAGCGAACAAGAAATAATAATAGGACAAATAGGACATTAACGAGTAAAACATAGATATTAGATCATATATAAACACGCACGCTCTCCGATCAAGTAGAGTTTAAAATGAGCTGTCTTTCTGTATTGTTGGTTTGTTATGTGTCATCCTTAATAACTGTTAATAAGTAGCAAAATTATCAAGAAGAACGATGATAGGTAAGCATACTACCAATTGTAGGGGATACATATTATAATTTGGACATGCGTTGATCGGTAATTTTTTATAAATCGCAGCGCCTACGGAACGGGTTAATTTCTCGCATATTAACGATGAAACTATCCGAGATCTGAACAAAATCAGGGATCATATCGAGGCGAACATTGTTGGACAGGACGGATTGAAACACGCGTTAATTACTCAAAAACTCTTGATTCTGAATAACTATAATTAAATTTCGATATTATGTGAATTGTAAGAATTTATATTTCAATAATTATACTGAAGAAGACCGCGTGCGGTCGAAACGTTTATAGAATGATTGTAATTTGCGTTAGTTTTAATATAATGACTGTAGTTTTATAATTTATACATGTAATAAATGGTAGTTGACTGAACATCTCGAATATTCAGCTCGATAAGTTGGCCTTATATTTATCACTTTATATTCTTCAAACTTGGCTGCTATCTGTAGGATTTCTGCATTTTTTCAAAAACCAGAAGTCTTCAAATCAAAATAAACAATATTGCAATTTTCAGGGGACACGGAAACATTAGGCAATTTGTCAGCAAAACGTTGTGAATCTATAAATGTGGCATTTTCCATACTGATATTCATACCACAATTTGACTGATACTGTACACCCTCAGATCTTTCTTGTGACTTTCTTGAAGCTTCTTTCATTTGATTTAATAAATTTCTACGACTTTTAGTCAATGGTAATTTTGCCTTCATCGCTCTCTTTTCTCTTTTTTTATCCAATCGCATGGCTAAAATTGCAGTGTGTTTCCCAGGAGATACATTCAGCTTTGTATTAACATCCAAAAGATGATTTTTTCCATCATTTTTTGTGCAAACAACACTTGCAAGTCGATAATCGGCTGATTCACTAAGCAACATTTTTTTTGAGCTTTGTGTGCCATCATATTATTGACACTTTCATTTGCTGACTGGAAGCTATGACTGCAAATTTTGTTGCATTTTTTGCATATTTTTCAAATATTGCCCACAATTCACTATAAAGATTATTATCTTTTAGCTCAATTTTATGAGAATCTTTACACCAAGTTCCGCAGTTCTCATGTCTGCCAAATGCATGGTCAGGAATGTGGGATCCGCGAAAAAGAATCGGGCCTTCGGGTGACTAGACCAGGACTCGAACCCGGAACCTTCCGCTTGCCGGGCGACTGCTCTAACCATTAAGCTACCTAGGCCCTCTGCCTAACCTTTTCCGCATCATTTTGACATTCGCCCTCAAATGTCGCCACGTGCTAATGCCACCGGGCCTTTGGGCCTTCTTTCCCACCCCCAGCCGACACCCGCAAACCGTCTCTAACATCGTTTTGCCTCGTGTAGACCGAATCCTGCCTCCATCTCGGACGAGCCCCCAAATGTGGGATCCGCGAAAAAGAATCGGGCCTTCGAGTGACTAGACCGGGACTCGAACCCGGAACCTTCCGCTTGCCGGGCGACTACTCTAACCATTAAGCTACCTAGGCCCTCTGCCCAACCTTCTCCGCATCACCCACTTACGCGTTATGGAGGAGTCCCAATACTACAGGAATAATGCGAATAGTCCTAGCTAGCTGAGCACTTTGTCCTTGATTCTGTGACACTGCATACGTAAAACATTTTTTTAGATGAGGAATGATCTCTTTTTTTCTCATCTCTTTGAAATTTTTTGCAGTGCATACAAATTTTTCATGACATGTTTCTTTAAATGGTTACTGTCAGACAATTTGTGGACTTTCAGTGGATTTCTCGAATTTATTGCTGCAATTGTTGAACTATCTTTGTCACCTATCAAGACTTTAACGTTTAAGCCAGCTTCTTGAAGAATTGCGCTATTATTGACTAGAGCAGCCCCTACATCAGGCTCCATTGCTTTTGCACTGCCGGAAAAATTCTTTCTACAATCATGATCTTTTTGATCGTGACCTGTGTCACAAAACTTGCATTTTCGGTTTCGAGTGGCAAAATCAAGAATTTTTCCAGTGAGAAAACCAATTATTGTACCATAGCCATTGAGGCTATTGTAATTCCTCCCATTTCCACGTTTGCTCCATCCCATATTGTATGAAACAATGATATTAATAATGTTCCCTAATGCTGCATCAAATTGTTTGATTTTTGTGACAATATCTTCCTGTGTAGCATCAGCATCAAAATTAGCATCCGTAGCAGAGTGAAGGGTGTTCATAAATGGATAAAGCTCATTCACAATCTCCTTTGGTCTAAGAAAAAAACAAGAAGAAATACAGGATGTAAAGGATGTAAAGAATTTTCAATTGCTTATAAAGTTAAGAAAATTTAAATTTATTATTCTTTATTTATCATGATTACAAAAAATAAAAACACCATTAAAAGAATTCTAAAAAAAAAATTTTTTAATTCTAAAAAAAATGTATCTACATTCTCCTTGCTTATTAATAACACAGCGAAAAACGTACAACTCCTTAGATAATGTATGAAGATTTTCTGTAACTAATTGTCTCTCTTCTTCAGCAGCTCTTTTGCATGAATCCTTTGCAACAGCCTCTAAAACTGGACCAATCTCTCGCTCATATCGTTTATATAAATTGGGGGTGACCAAAGGGACATTCAGACATGAGAGTAATTTATTTAGAGCAGTCTCCCCCATTCCAGAATAGACAGCACCTGAAAAATACATTTTTACATTATAATTTGATGAGATATAAAATTCAATGAATCTTTTAATATTCTCTCAATTAATTATCTACATTTATTTATCTACATAATTTGTATCTTTTTAAATATAAAATTTACTTACCCAATACAGCTTTGGTGTTGACATCAGCATGCTTTAAATTATCTTGAGTAATATGTGTTTTATTTGTTTGAACTTGTGTAATGATACAGCACTAATCACACATAATATATAAAATGGAATTTAAACCCATTTGCGTCTCTTTTATTGTTTTTCTCAGTGAGATGTCTTTCTTACAATTACAGCATATTAAATGTTTGGCAACATAACTTATATCAATAATACGTCTGCCTTCAAATTGAAATGTTTGTGATTTCTCAGTGAGATTATGTGGCACCTGTTCACGTTTAGCAGCATTTGTTATACACATTGCCGCAACGGCTTTTTTTCGTTTATCAAGACTTTTTTTTTACGAACCGACCTTTAAAACGCAATTGATCTGACATTATTAATAAATTCCGTTAAAAAATTAATATTTCTTAAAAAAATAAGAGATAGAACTGCAATGTTGCCACGATTAACACGCCGCTTCGTAAATGTGATAGTGGTGTATTCATACATGAGCTGTTTCTATGTAAAAAAGTTCAGACAGTACAGACTCAACTAAAATTGTTGCTACGGTAACATTGTATAAACGATGAATTTCCTTATCGATTAGAGGCGAAACTTTTAGTTGATATTGTAGCGATAGAACTACCTTAATCGCTCTGAAAAAAGCGGATTGTTTTTGGTCGCTCTGAAAAAAAACGGATTGATTTTTAATTAAAAGTAAATTATAATAGGTGCTCAAATTGAGCACCATCCATTCTGACGCAAGCTCTTACGCGTTTTAATAAATTTTCTTGAACGTTCTCCATTACTTTGTCCGCGATATTCCAGATCGCATGTCGCAATCTTGTTTCTAGTCATCGACGTCCTCGGGAAGCGTTTTGTAAATCAGTCCCTTGCAATATCTCCATAAAAAAAAGTCCAAAGAATTAAGATCCGGGAATCTTGCGGGCCAACGCAACGTATCAGGCCGTACCGACTCATCCATTGTCCAGGAAATTGCTCGTTTAAATAATTTATAATAATTCTGGCGTTGTGTGCCCCAGCACCGTCCTGTTGAAAAACAATCTTGTTTTTTTCGAATAATGATACTTCCTCTAAAAAATCTGGCAGATTTTCTCTTAAAAATTCGAGGTACGTTTGGCCAGTTAAAATATATGGGAGAATAACTGGTTCAAGTATTTGCGTTCCCATTATTCCAGTCCACAGGTTTATTTTCCAGCGAACTTGGATATTTGTGAACCGTGTGACTCTGAAATTTTCTTCATTCCAATAATGCATATTATGAGAATTAAAAAGTCCTTCTTATGTGAATAACGATTTGTCGCTGAATATCACACAAGAAAATCTGGGATCTTGATCCACTCTTCTCAAAAAATTTGCACAAAATGTTCGTCTTGTAGGGTAATCCTCTGGTCGTAAATGTTGCACGTGTGTGTAATGAAATGCGTGCAACTTTTCTTTTTTGAGTGTTCGTTGTACTGTCGAGTACGATAAGTTGTGTTTTCGAGCAACCATCCGAATACTCGTTTCAGGATTATCCTCGAAAGCGCGTACAATTCGCTCTGTGTTTCGCAAATTTCTTGCGTCACGATTTCTTCCAATATCGTGTTTATTTGGAAGGACATTGCCAGTTTCGTGTAATCGTTGAGCCGTGCGAAGTATAACAGAGGCCGACGGATGTTTTGCTCGATGTGAATATAATTCGGCGCATCGTCTTGTAGGTACGTGGTACTGCCCGTGACACTCGCCAAGTGCCATCAACATGTCGTAATATTCTTTGTTTGTATACGTTGCCATATTGTCCTTTTAACGCTTGTAGTAATCGAAAGATTATGGATTGCATTGTTAATCTTCATATTATTTATACAATACGCGGGATGTCGCGATCTCCCCCACCACGCCTCCCGCGACGAAGCGACACGCGACCATATATATATATGGAACTTAGTAATCTCAAACCAAGAGATACAGTTCCGAAGAATTAATTTTTTCGCGCTTGGGCTCTATTGGCTGATTTAAAATATCATATTTATATTTAAAACTGATTAAGTAGATTGTTCGACGTTTGCGCATTTAAGCACAATATAAGCATAATAGATAAATATTTTTAGATATTGTTACAAGAAATAGATAATTAATTATTTCTCTCTTGTTATAAAATACGTTGAGAATTCTATATCTTTAGATGGAGTAAGAAAATTCCAGAAGAAATTTTGTTTTTGTTACTTACATCATTCTGTGATTTTTCCTCTCTCGCGAAACTCCCTCGATACCTCACCTACATGGCAGCGCTTGACTGTATGTATTAAAATGTCAACATGATTTACTTCGTTATTTGTTGTTATAAGAAAGAGTGACCGCAAAATTAGCCTGTTTTTGCAACTTGGATAGCAAGCTTAGGATAAAACATAAAATGGTTCAGCAGGTCTCAAATTAATCGTCATCGAAAATGAAAAGAGGCATCACTTTTAGTTTTTTGAAAATTTTCGAAAGTTACCCAAAATTAGAGGTTGAAATTACTTCAAATCACAATATGGCCAAATCAAAAAAAGCTGAACAAAATTTAAAAAATCGAGTAATTGACCTGAAATTCTTGACTGTGGGGTTTTTGGGGTCGCTGATCACGAATCTACTATCCAAATTGCAAAATTCAATTATTTAAACAATTTATAAATAAATAATTATTGTTAATCAGATAAGAAATATATGTCGGCTCTCAATATTAATAATAATAATAATATATGAATTTTAAATCGGCCAATAGAGCCCAAGCGCGAAAAATTAATTTTTCGGAACTGTATCTCTTGGTTTGAGATTACTAAGTTCCATATATAAATTAATCTCGAACTTACATATGGAGAAAAATAGACGAGAAAAATATAGGTCCGAAAAGTCGCTGAAGCGGGAATCGAACCCGCGTCGTTCACTTTCCGGGCAACTGTTCTTACTAACTAAGCTATTCAGACCCTTTCGATCCTAAATTTTTCATTTGCCTTTTAGTAGATGTTAGTAAATAACGCCATGATTAGGCCCAGGCGTAAATAAAATTAGATAAGAAATATATGTCGGCTCTCAATATTAATAATAATAAGAAGGATGTAACAAATCTATTGATTTTCTACGAGACTGTTAGCTCAAGTGGCTGCTACCGCCATCATGTGGTATGTTATTTTATTATCATTAATAAAGTTAGCGAAATCTTGTAAGGAGAAAGCGGCTCCTCTATCTGAAATTAACGTCGATGGGATACGTTTAAAAATAAACTAGATAACGATTGAATGGTTTCTCTAGACAGTCAATTTTACTGGGAGGAGCCACGTAAAATGTGAGAAGGCTTCTATGATGATTAACTAGAATGTATTTTTTATCCGAAAGTGATTCCTTTAAGGGCCCGCAATGATCAACATGCATGATTTTGAACGGATGAGAAGGGGTGTCCGTAATCTGCATCTCTCCTTTGCGCGCGTTTATTGAAGAATTGGACATTTATTGGAATTATTAAACACATAATGCAATTAGTAATCCTGAACTTTTTTCTTAATGCAAAAAGACCAATAATTATTTCCGATTTCTTGAACTGTTTTCTCGACTCCACAGTGAGACATTCCATCGTGGTATATTCGAATAACGTTTGTTATCACAGATTCTGATACTACAAAACGAGATTTATCGGGACTTTTTTTTTAAAACTAGACCTTCAATAAGCTTGAAGTCTTCGATTTTGTGATTTGAGTTTTATAGCAACAGATTTAATTTTAGAGTCCTGTCTGTAAATCAGTTCCTTTTCAAAGGGAAGAGCTTGTATATGATTAACAACCTGACTGAATGCGCCTATATGCGCCATTTTCTTACCGTTTTTATGCATAATCTTGAATTTATAGTTTTGGAATTTAAGAATGTTCCAACGAGTGATTTGCGGATTATGCTCGCTTTGTTGTCTGCTAATACTAGCACATGGCAGTCCGTAACGACTGTAATATCAAAGTAGCATTATTAAGTTTCGTAATTGTTAATGCGTTAATAAAAGAGATTGGACTCTCTGTATCAACAAGTGCAAATAATGAACAATTATCTCCTAGAATCTCAATAACTTCTGTTAACCAGTTCACTGGTGCACCCGAAATTAACGTTTTGTGCCAAAACTGGTGAGAGCAAATAATTACGTATTTTATATAGAAATTTAACTATAAAGGGTTTTTGGTATCGCTAATGATGAATTTAAGATTGAAATTTCAAAATTTTAAATGGAGAGGATCAAATTCGATAAGTTCATTGTCCTTTGAATCGCTTATGATCACGGTCTTACAAGTCACTTATATATATATTGGTTACATATACCATCAGACGTAAAAATGTAACTATGTTTAATCAGTTCAGATTGATTGATTCAATATGCGCAACTTTACACCGATAAAATATCGATAGATTTGTAACACAAGTTTTGTGCTGTGATATTTAGATCACAGATAACAAATTAATTTAAAACATTATATTATTCTTTATATATTATTCTTAATATTGAGAGCCGATAAAAATATTTCTCATTTGATTAAAACATTATGTTGTTATTTCATTTTGAAAATTATACACTCAATACTATATAATATCTATATGTATTAAGATTAATATCTTTTGAATCGTTCATTACAAATCAAATACTGTTAATTACTAGCTGCCATATTGAATCCATAAGGAATTTCTCAAATTTGATTCCAGATTCATAATCAGCGACCCCAAAAACATGGATATATCAGGTTTCATTCAAATTCGTTAAAAATTGGCAAAGTGTTCATATATGAGTCATTATCAGATGTGGCACTTTTTTTTGCCCATATATGAGTCATTACCAGTGAACTGGTTAATGAGTTATTAGTAACTAATTTGTAGACGATAAGACAATTGGTTTAAGATGCGTGCAAACTAGTCACCAGATAATTACTAGACGCGCGGATTGATGGCGCAGGGAAGGGATCGATTTCTTGTCGCGACGGTTCGATATCGAGCAGTCGTGCTGGATCAGCTGACACAATAACGTGTTGTCTTGCAAGTCTCTCTTTGACCTACTTATAGACTGTATTCTTATTTCGTGCTATCCAGCATTAAAGTCTTTCAATAGTTATTTCGGCTTCGCTTATTTTATATTTTCTGACACGCTAATCCTATTTAAGGGGGTTATTCATCTACTAAATTTCCCCACAAATTCTTTATAAACTCAGAACGCACGCAATTGTTGATGACAAGTCCTTATTGGAATCTTCCGCTACTACCGTAGAAAGTTGATTGGATTGTTGCGTAGTCGTACAGTCCTTCGCTTCAATTTTGGATAATTATCTTCATTATGGCTCTTTGCGTGACAGTAGTAATACTAGGGGAGTTCTAACCCAGGGGCAATGAGGGGGGGGGTGAGGGGCGGGGGGAATCGGGGGCGAGGGGGGTGACGTCACGCGGAGGGAGGGGGTCTTATCAGTAGATAAGCTTATCTTTTGTTTATAAACATATCAGATTACCTGATAAGGGGATCATATTACCTGATAAGGGGATCATGTTACCTGATATGTTTATAAACAAGATAAGAGAGATAAGGGGATCATGTTACCTGATATGTTTATAAACAAGATAAGATAAGGGGATCATGTTACCTGATATGTTCATAAACAAGATAAGATAAGATAAGCGGCGTCTTTGAAGCGGTATCTAAGTTTTCGCAGAAAATCCAAGATAAGCGGCGTCTTTGAGCGGTATCTAAGTTTTCATAAACAAGATAAGATAAGCGGCGTCTTTGAGCGATATCTAAGTTTTCATAAACAAGATAAGATAAGATAAAAATTCTACGAATGGCTGCCGCCGTTTCTTAATCCAGGCTGAGCGCCAACAATTGGATATCTAAGTTTTCTCTGAAAATTTAAGATAAGATATCTATTACAGCGATATCTATTACAGCAATATCTAAATTTTCTCCGAAAATCCAAGATAAGATAAGATAATTCTGCGAATTATTAAGAACAAAAGGTTTGCCGACAATCAAGCGGTTGATACATGATCCATACAGGTTGCGACATGTTTGCGCAGGATCTGACGTGTCTTGCGACGGGGTGAAATTTACACCAGGAAGGTAACGGGCGGCCTTATCTATGTATTTCTAAGAATTATCAGCGGGTAGATATCGCACAAATATTTCTCGCGAATTAACAATTGCATCATCATCCCACGAACAAAGGGATGATCGGGATATATAATGAAGACCGATGCAGCTGCCGGGCCATAGTACCACTGGCGAGCGCACGCTTCATTCGAGGTGCAAGAAAAAAAGTTTAGTGTGCAAAGTAGTTTTTTTTTGTAATAAGTGTGAAAAAGTGAATTTTTTACAAAAAATGGAGAACGTTGAGCGCGACCTGTTGGAGCGTTTCCGCCAAGTTGCTAACTTGAGCGAATATTTCGGATGGCTGCAAGAGTGCGAAGAATTTATCGAAGAGCTGGAAGAACGCAGCCGTGCCAAGCGTCCGCGTCTCTCGATTGCACATAGACAATCTCTGGTGGCAAGAATAGCGCGACTCGAGGGTGCAAAGGTGCGCTTGCAGAGACGGTATGTCGGTGAATCCATGCTTAGTGGCGGCGGATTCAGTACAAGTTTCTCAGCGCTAGTCTCGACAACTTAGCGTCATTTTTGGATAAAGAAAAACTAAAAATTTTACATTCGGACTATCAAAATTTAACTAGTGAAAAATTCAATTTATTGACACGGAAGGGCGTCTTTCCGTACGAATACATAGACTGCGTGGACAGATTACAAGACACATGTTTACCGCCGCGCGACTCATTTTACAGTTCCTTAACCGGCGACACAGTATCCGAGAGTGATTACGCGCACGCCGAGACCGTCTGGAGCCGATTCTCCCTTCGAACGCTAGGCGAATATAGCGATTTATATTTAAAAATTGATGTCTTGTTATTGGCCAATATATTTGAGAATTTTCGCGATAGTTGTATAAAAAGTTACGGACTCGATCCCGCGTATTATTATACTCTCCCCGGATATACATGGGACGCCATGTTAAAACATACGAATATAAAATTTGAATTATTAACAGACATTGACATGGTTATGTTTGTCGAACGGGGTATACGCGGCGGCCTTAGTCAATGTTCAGGCCGATACGCACAGGCTAATAACAAGTACTTGCAATCGTACGACCCATCGAAACCCTCATCGTACCTCATGTATTTCGATGTAAATAATTTGTACGGATGGGCAATGTGTCAACCATTGCCGTATGCCGATTTTCGGTGGGTCGACGATATATCGAATTTTGACGTATCATCTATCGCGTTCGATTCGCCTATAGGCTATGTTCTCGAAGTAGATTTAGAGTATCCGCAGCATCTTCATGACACGCACATTGACCTACCGTTTTGCCCGACGCGCGATAAGCCGCCCGGCAAGCGGGAGTATAAACTCCTCGCAACGCTTTGTGATAAGAAGCGCTACGTGATACACTATCGTAATCTACAGCAGTGCACGCGCCACGGGCTACGCATAACAAAAATATATCGCATACAATTCACGCAGTCAGCGTGGCTGCAAAAATACATCGAACTCAACACGCAGTTTAGAACACATGTGAAAAACGATTTTGAAAAAAATTTATATAAATTGATGAATAATGCGGTATTTGGCAAGACGATGGAAAATGTGCGCAATCATGTGGATGTAAAATTATTAACAAAATGGGACGGACGGTACGGTGCGGAGGCAATGATCGCGAAACCAAATTTTCATAGTACTGTGGGATATGAATTGACTAGGTTCGATGGAAAATCCAGAAATGGTTGTTTTTCCACAAATAAAATGTAATATAGATATTTTATTAAGATTTACGCGAATACAGAATTTAGAAGGAATGGGTATATATATATATATGTAGCCTCGACGGCATTCGTCACGATCTTTTACATGTGTTCGCTCGCACGGTCTTTTCCCGACTAACTCGTCGCTCGCGATCGCGTCAACACGCCCGAATTTTCACGGGCATCGCCAAGGTCCATCAAAACCCTCGCAAAACAATATAACGGGTGGAGCGAACAGAAAACCGTGCTCCATCCCACACTCGGCTATCCGACGACTTCTGGCCTCAGATGTCTATTCCAAAACAGCGTCTTCAGAAGAATCGCTTCAAGGCTTCATGTGATCCGCCGCCGAGGATGTCATACGAGGACCTTCTCCTTCGCCAATCTTCTGCACTATGTATCTATCATTCCGAAGAACTCGTTTAATCCGATATGGACCAAAATATTTCGCAGCAAACTTTAGACCAGGTCCGCCTTGTGTCCGTTTAATGGCAACCAAATCATTTTCCTTATATATACTTGGTGCTTTTCTCTTTCTGTCATAGCTCCGTTTGATTTCTTCCTGAATTTTAGCGATTGCTTCTTTTGCTTGTCGTCGCGTTTCACTACGTTTCTCTAAAAATGCCGCAGCTTCTTCTTCTTCAAGAAGATCCTTAAGTATGAGATCTTCTTTCGTCTTTATTTGCGTGCCAAATAAAAGATAAAATGGCGATGCGCCTGTGCTTCTCGAAGGTACGCTATTTAGATATCGCTGAGTTCTCATTACATATTTATGCCATTGAGCAGGATTCGGTGCTGACAACTTTGTCAACATTGGAATCAAAATACGGTTAATCCGCTCAACTTGCCCGTTTCCTCGTGGGACTCCGGTAACGACAGTGATATGCTCAATATTTTCGTCTTTACAATAAGTTTCGAAGTCATTCGCAGTGAAAGCCGTTCCTCGATCAGAAATGATCCTTCTCGGATTTCCGAAAACAGCGCTCTGTTGCGTCAATCTGTCTAATACTTCGGCTGCGCTTGTAGATTTCGTGGGGTATAACTAGACAAATTTTGTAAAAGCATCGATTACTACGAATAAATGACGATACTTCTTTTGTGTAGACGGCAGGGGACCCAAATGATCCACGTGATACGTATCTAGCGGACTTTCACCTTTTGGGATAGGATGTAAGCAGCCTTCTTGTTTTCCAGATTTTCTCTCAGCCAGAATACAGCTAATACAATTTCGGACAATCTTTTCGATCTTACTACGCATTCCCTTGAACCAATAATTCATCTTTAGCAGCTTCTCCGTTTTGTCTGGACCGAAATGGCCACGCTCGTGAGCTTGTCGTATAATATTGTTTTGCATTAGCTTTGGAACTACAATTAGCGTATCTCCGTTCAATTTCTTGTGTAAAAGTCCATTTTTAATAACGTATCCCTCCGCTTGGTTACTTATTGCTTGGTCTCGGATGCCTACCAACTCCTCATCTTCTGCTTGATTTTTTTGCAGCCTTGCAATGATGCCCTCCTGACATTCCGTTATGAGCATTGCAGTTGGCAATGCATTTCGACTGAGCGCATCGACATGTCGCATACTCTTTCCGGGCCGATGTTCGACAACATATTGAAAATCCTGCAGGAACAAAGCCCATCGTGCAATCCGCGTGCAGACGTCCGTCTTCTTCATTGTTTGCGCGAACGCCTGACAATCTGTTACAATTTTAAACGGTATACCTATCAAATAAATTCTAAATTAATTTTCGCAACGCCTTAATAATTGCTAAAACTTCCAACTCGTAGCTATGAAATTTTGCTTCGCTATCGGTGGTCTTGCCACTTGCGTAGTACAACCGGATGAAAAAAGACGATCTTCGCTATCTCTTTGTAGTAAAATAGCCCCTTAATAGCCCCAATAACCTTGTGACGAGGCGTCCGTGTGCAGCTCCGTTTCCGCGTTTGGGCAATAGATTCGTAAAATAGGTCTTCTCGCCAAAGCCTCCTTCAACTGATCGAACGCGCGCGTTTCTTTGTCACCAAAAAAAAAATTTAACTCCCTCCTTTAACAATTCGGTCAGAGGATGTGCAACAGATGCATATTTCGGGATAAACCTTCGGAAATAGCCAGTCAACCCTAAAAAGCTTTGCACCGCTCTTCTATCGTTCGGTATGGGAAAATATTTTACCGCGTTAGTTTTTTCGTCGGAAGGTGTAACGTCTCCGTCCCTCTATAATAAATCCTAGATAATTACTCTAGTTTTCAAAAACTGGCATTTTTCCAATTTATCCTTAACCCGTACGAACTTGCTACTTGCAATACTTCTTTTAAGTGTAATAACCCTTCTTGACAATTTTTTGATGGAATAATCAAGTCTTTCTGAGTATCTTTATATAAGGTATTGTAGTCTTTATGCTTAACCTCTTCACGCGATATAATACAGAGAGAGTATATGCTTATGAGAGTGTCCGTTCGAGCCATGCAGCTTACTTCTCGCGTGTACCTCTACGCGTGCGACTTACGCTTCTCGCAGTAGCGTATCTATACACTAATCTCTTCTCTTCTAAAATGCTACGCTTACATGGAATATGTTTCTTACATGTATTATCATTATGGAGTATGCCTATAATTGCCATAACGCGCCGGTGTTTTTTCGCGCTGTGATCTTCTTACGCTTTCTGATCATCGCTTTCTGTTCTTTCCTGATCCCTTTCTATTATTCTTTCTTTATACCTCACCACAACTATTTCTCGCTTATGATTCCTCGCTTTCTAAAATCTATGACTTTTCTTACTTGTGTTAAGTTTATTTATTAACTTTTTTCCTTCCCCTGACTGTATTGTTAAGAATTCCTTTTCGTACATTACTTTATATTCTTCGGACTAAAAATTTGGGACGTAGTTTATTTTCCTTTGGTTTTGCCCTAAACTACTACACGATCTCCTTGACCTAAAATCACATTCTTTGGCTCTATTTACTTGTCATTAATATTGTGTTACTTTTTCTTTACACCAAATATCGCGTTCTTCAAGTTTCGCTTCTACAATTCACTCTTATTCGTTATGTTCCGGAATTTTCGTATTCGCTTCTTTTACAATAGTTATGCGGGGGTATTCCTGTAACTGTGTGTGTGTGACCGGATTAATCAATAAAAATGTTGAATAGTTCGTTTACGCCCCATTTTTTCTCTCGCATGCGCCATTTTAGCTTTTTAAGATACTTTTTTGTCATCTTCAACTTCCCCGTTTCGTTGCGGCATATGTGCTTAAGTGTTGTGATTTTTTACTCGCAGGAACTTAGCCATCATTTTAATTTGTCGTCTGTAAATTGGCGCCCTTAGCGCACCCGATCACGGATTATCTGTGGAATCCGTGGTCGCAAACATTCGAATAATTCTTCCTTGTATTTACTTCGCCGATTTTTTAAATTGCTACTTCTCTGTATCGGCTATAATAAGCGGTAGTTTTATAACAACTGTTCTCACTGTAGGGACGGGACCCATCAAATCTATCGCAATGTTCCCATGCTTTTTCCGGTAACGATTCCGTTTTAAACTGGTGGGTGGTTCCCTCGGACGTGTAACTAACTGACAAAGTTTACACGATTTTTTACCACAATTTCTCAGCGTCTGGAATCAATGCCTTCCCACCAAACTTATTGTAACCCGTGGTTCATCGCGACAATTCCTGGTGTCCCTTCGTGTGCTAACGCTAACGTTTTTCCCGCAACGTTCGGGTATAAACTTATGCGTGTATTCTTTAATATACAGTGTTTGTATATGTGTAAAATACCTAATTCATCTTGTATAGTGTTATACCGCGATTTTTCAGTGTTCCAATCTCGTCTGTAACGCTAATTTACTTCCCTAATCTTTTTTATCTCTTTCGATGTGCTATCGCGATTTTCTTTAATGACATTGCGTTTGGTACCGATTCCGTTGCTATTCCATTGAATTACTGGCGTCCTCTTTTTCAAAGTTATTTTTTTCGGTTCTCCATTTACACAGAGTTGACAGTATATCTGCATATTAGATTTTCCTTTTTCATCAAACTTCTAGTTAAAATGTAACCAACCTTTTTAAAAAACCAATCTTGATATCCGCGCGTTCGGTTTTGCTCGCGGTGCCAATATGATATTCTAACGCTTTGTGGTCTGTCCTATTCAAATGTCTATGCCATACAACCAGTTATAAAATATTTCACAATCGAATAAATGCTAACGATTCTTTTTCGTTTGAGAATATCGTTTTTCGCAAACCGACCAAACTTTCCTAGCGTAGGCTAATTCCCGCCATTGATTTCGTCATCTTGATGGTTTTTATAAGCACCTAAACCTACTGGGCTGCATCGCTATTATCATTGTTTCGCAATTTACATCAAAAACAAAAAAAAAAATTCCCAACGTTTGCGCCACTTGTTTAAACCCCTTTTTACAATTTGAAATGCGCTTTCTGGTCTTGTTCCCATACAAATCTTACTCATGGTCTTGTAATTCTTCTGTAGAGCGCTCACTTATTGTTGATAAATTAGGAATGAATTGCGCACAGAAATTAATAGTAGTCATAGAAAGAAAAACTACGGTATTTCCTCCATTGTTTTAGGGTTATCTAAACTTTTCTCTGTTCTACTTTAGTTCTAACGGTGATATCCATTTCCCGAAAATTTTAAATCCCTAAATTTTATTCATTGGTCTAAAACACCAATGAATGTTATTTAAAGTGATTACGTATCCTTTATCGTTTCTAAAACTTTCTTACTTCTATATGTTCTTCTGTGTCTTTCACAAACGATTATATCATCATAAAGTTTATTGTTCCTTTCAATCCTTACTATTGATTTTAAACAATTCTCTGAAAAAATTTTGGAGCGCAGCTTATTTCCGAACATATCTTTATATCAATAAGCCTGAATCTGTTACAAATGTCGAGTATTTTCCGATTCTTTCTAGTTCTATTTGGTGGTTGCCTTTTTAAGTCTAGCGCAGGAACAAAGGTATTGCCTTAATGACGTCTAAAAGTCTTCAAATAAGGGAAGGATATCGTCCCGGATTAAATGGATTTCTTCGCCTAGCCTGTCCACAACAACTTATCTAACGTTTTTCTTTCTAGGAACTACCTGGGGCGACACCATTTCGGTAGGGCCTTCAACTTCTTTTCATTATATCTGGAGTATCAGTGCTTCTCTTTGTCTTCCCCTTTCTCGCGCATTTCAACTGGAATCTCTAACCGTGTGCAATAGGGGAATACGGTGGTTAATTGGAATCTTTTAATTTACCCATGCCTACTAAAAAATTGAATCTTGTTCACTTTCAAAATTATTAATATTACGTATGTCCGGTCCTATCCGCAAAACTCCTAGCTTAGTAGCCGTTTCAAAACCTAACAGCGCTCTTCCGTTATACCTTTAAAAACTAAGATGTCGCTCGAGTTTCTTATTTTCCACCCCTCAACCTCGCAATGAAATTCCCCCTATCAATTTTAAAGCTTTTTTCTTGTCCGTATGCGTATATCTTTCTATCGCCCCGCTTTGTTCCGATGTACATTTAATATTCCCGCGATTTACACCCATCTCCATGTTCTTCGTCAATTATATTACACGACGCGCCTGAGTCTATTAATAGATTTAAATTGACCCCTCCCACCGCCGCGTCGATACATTTACCCCTCCACGGCGTGGATTTTCTTCTCTTCCTCAGGCCAACAACGCGTGCTCCCTTCCTTCTTCTCTTCTTTCTTCTTTCTGTCCTTCGTCGAGGCCCGTCGAACCCTTTTTTTCTGTCCGTTTTTTTTGTAGTTGTTGTCAGTTGTCTCCATCCTTGTCTTGCAAACCCTCGCGAAATGTCCTTGTTTTCCACATTTACTGCAGGTCTTCTCTCTCGCTGGGCATTTCTCGTTTGTATATTTGTGTCCTTTATATCCGCACCGATAACATTCGACGCTATTTGTTGTCTTCGTCACTCCCGTCTTCACCTGTTTTTTTTCTGTCTGTTATGCGAGCCACCGCTTCACCTTCTATGTCCTTCGTCTGCAGCGAGACGGCTTCCATTGTTTTTTGCAATCTCCAGTACTTCGTTCAGTTTAACCTCGCATTTTTCTAATAAACGTCTGCGTAATTTTGTTGAATGGCACTTTTCGATCACTTGACCACAGATTTCTGTATCTGCGTCCTCAAAATTGCAGTTCTTCGCTTGCTGTCGCAATCTTGAAACATATTGTACCATCGTTTCCCCGGTACCTTGAGACAGATTTCTGAAAATGTGTCTCTCATAAGTCGTATTCATTCTCGGTTTGAAGTACTCTTCCAATACTTGCACGGCTTTGGTGTATTGCGATTCTCCTTCCACAACCACTTCCGCATCCGGTATCGCGTAGAAAATGTCTTGTACATCGAATCCTGCATAATGTAGCAGCATTGCTTTCTTTCTCTCGTCGTCTTCTATTCTTTGCTCACCAGGAACAGCTTGAACGCCCTCAACCAACGTGTCCATCTTTGGTATACGTTTCCCGTTTCTGTGTTCGGGTCGAATGTCGGCAGATTTGTCGTTTCCATGTTCTTCTTAGACTTAATCCTCTTTGTCTCAACTCTCTTCTCCTTTTTTTTTTTTTTTTTTTTTTTTTTTGACTTATCCTCGTCGCCAAATGTAGTATCCTTTTATATAGGTATATGTACGTCTTTATTGCTTACTCTTACACGATATGATACAGAGAGAGTTATATGCTTTTGCGCGTGTCCGTCTCGTAGCCATGCTAGCTTACTTCTGCCGCGTGTACCTCTACGCGTGCGCCTTACGCTTCTCGCTCAGTAGCGTATCTATACACTACAAGGACGAAAGAGGATGAAAGAGGGCGAAAGAGGGTGAAAGAGGGTTGAAAGAGGACGAAGAGGGTGAGAGGGAATGAAAGAGGGTGAAAAAGGCGAAAGACGGGTGGGGGTGGGTGTGGGGGTGGGGTGGGGGGTGGAAGCGGGATGTGGGGAGGGAAAGGGGTGGGTGGAAGTTGAGGGAGGTGTGAGTGAAAAGTGAGAAGAGATTTATACGCGGACAGAGAAGAAGAAGAAGAAGAAGAAGAAAGAAAGAAGAAGACGACGACGTTACTTCATTTTTCATGAAAAACGTCACTTTTTGACCCGCTTGTATCTCCAGAACGGCTTGACCGATTTTATTTTTTCTTGGCTCAAATTACTCGTGGCGATGCCGCCTTTCAGGTTATATTACGTGCAATTCAAAATTTTTTATATTTTAGTTCGTCTACACCCCCAAAAAATGGACTTTGATGGATGGCAGGATAAGGAGACTTGTAGTGTCTTTTAAGGTCTTTTAGGGTTTGAACATGGCCGGAGACACTACCGCGTCTCCTGATACATTATGTAATCACAAGTAAGTTTATATATTTGTATAGCCTTAATTATTATTACATATGTGAATAATCTTTTGTAGTAGATAATTGGCTATGTAAGTTAATATATTTGTCTGCATTGCCATAATTATTGGTGCGTAAGCTAATATCTTTGGATAACTATAAATATATTTGTATACATATTTTTAATTAATTATATAATTATTATATAATATACAAATAAGAGAGAAAATAATTATATACATTTACACAATTATATATGTGAATATTTATAGCAATGTGGCTACGCAGCAAATTTAATAGCAAATAAGTGGCTACACAGACAAATATAATTCATATAGCCATGTTATGACTACACAAGATTAATTATATTATTAATTATACGATATTATATATTTTTATTAATTATTAATAACAAGACTTACTCGTTTTCTATTATTAATAATGTTTTCTTCTTCAGATATCTCCAAGCGAGTATCTTCTTCCTACATATAAATAAAGAAACAATAAATAAATAATAATAACAATATCCTAAATAAAGAAAAAAACAATAAATATAAAAGAAGAAACTTACTTCTTTATTTATATCTTCTTGAGATATATCCATAATAATACACTTCACTTAATATTGTTGTTGATAATAACACGCAACAGGTGACAGCTAACCTATCCTATCAGTCCCGCCATTATTACTTCGAGATGTATATACCAATGTCACCAACATTCCCTATCCGGATACTACAACGAATCTCATTGGTGAATCATTTTTTCCTCTTAGGTTCACACAGCAGCCAATGAGAGACCGTATTGACGAAATAATACTCATTTTTCACTTTTTATTAATAGAATAAATAACGATAATAATACGCTTTAAACCTTCCTTGATTAATAAGAAACTTATGTTTCAAAGTTGATATAAAACTATGCAGTAGTTATCGAGAATTAAGGTCACGACCGATCCGGGCTCGATGAAACGCATACTCCCTCTCTTTTCGCCAACCTACGGTTGGCAGCAGTCGGGAGAAAAAGTTGTAAAGGTATAATTTTTACATAATCTTACATAAACTTCGAAATATTACAAATATTTTATTTTATAAAATATTTCAGTTTATGTAAAATTATGTTAACTATCTTTTTAAATTATTCACTTTTAACCATCTTACCCTTACAACCTTTTATAGTGAATATTGCAACAAATTGGTTTATATATATAATATATATATAACATCAGTTATATTAATTGATGTTTACATTTATTTTTAGACGTACTAGAGCTCAAATGCTCCACATTTTTTGCAAAAACTGTTTATTCTACAGATTTCAAATATGCTTTTAAATGATGATTGAATATTTCCTTTTTTTAATTTCAGTTTATGTAAAATTATGTTAACTATCTTTTAAATTATTCACTTTTAACCATCTTACCCTTACAACCTTTTATAGTGAATATTGCAACAAATTGGTTTATATATATAATATATATATAACATCAGTTATATTAATTGATGTTTACATTTATTTTTAGACGTACTAGAGCTCAAATGCTCCACATTTTTTGCAAAAACTGTTTATTCTACAGATTTCAAATATGCTTTTAAATGATGATTGAATATTTCCTTTTTTTAATTATTTTTATTATTATTTTTCAATCTCAATCAACTTTTATAACTTTATGCCAGCACGATACAAATACATGTGTCTTTATTTTTTTTATTATTTTCATTATTATTTTTCAATCTCAATCAACTTCTATAACCTTATGCCAGCAGGATACAAATACATGTATGTCTTTATTATTGTATCAACTCTTGTCTTTTCCATGTAACCATGTCTTCATAGTTTGAATTATCCCTTCATCTTCTCAATCTTTCGCAGAGATTTAATTAATTAAATACACTTCACACGAAATAAAGTTTGTTGGAAGATATACAGCAAACGATAACTGTAAAAACATGATTACGTGGAAAGAACAAGAGTTGGTACAGTAAAGGCAAGTAAGTAAGTACATGTAATGTATCGTATTGGCATAACGCTATATCCGCGGAGCAGATAATGTGGCTGTAAAGGTAGTCTGCAGTGCAGCTAATGTGGACGTAGATGTTGATTGAGATAATTGTCTAATATAAAATAAAATTTTAAAATTTAGTTTAAAAAGCTGTTGCATATATAAATAAAGTTTATTTTTTCTAAATTTGGAATATGTTTAATTAATTAATTTTTTAAGTCTATGTTTAATAAATTTTTTAAGTCTGTATTCAATAATTTTATTCATTTGATAAATACATGTATGTCTTTATTTTGATATGTTTAATATAATTAGAAATTCATTATTAATTAAATATGTAAACTATAAATTCATATATAATATTTGAAAATATATGTGAATATTTAAATTTTTATCTTCTTCTTCCTCTCCTTCAATCTCTTTAATATCAATATGTGTATGTGTGTACACGCGCGCACATTTGTACGTATTTATTTAATTATTGGATAGTTGAGAGTACTTAATTGATAAAAAATTATGACAATAATAATCCTTGTTTTTTTTCTTATTATTTACTCAGATTTTTTTGTCTATCTTATAAGATAAACACTAGAGATTGAATATTTCAAGTAAACTAATTGTAAGTAAATTTCACATTAATGCATATAGATGTTTAATCATGAATGTACTAAATAAGTACACAAGACAAACAGTGAGTGAGTGAGTGAGATGAGAGTGTGTGTGAGAGAGAAAGAGAGAGAGAGAGAGAGAGAGAGAGAGAGAGAGAGAGAGAGAGACAGTTAGCCAACATAACCCCGCACGCTGCCGATATGGCGGAGCGCCACTATCGCCATCTGTTGTAAAACGTGCGAGATGGACAAAATTACCACTACATGCATCTTGCATGTGTTGCGTACGTGTGATATATGTGTGCGCATGTGTTGTATACGTGTGAATACGTGTAACACGATACTACTATGTATGCGTGGTCGATGATGATAATGATGATAGTGATGACGGGGACGTTTCTTAATAGAAATTTTTCATATTTCGACTTTGCATTTATATATCTCTGCTTACAAATCACGTAGAGCAGAAATAAAGACACTTTTATTATATAATTCGAACTCAATCTATCGATTAAGTCTAGTATAAACTCGATTGCTTCAGCCATTATTGAGGACTCGAAATATTATAAAGACTCAAATGTCCGACTCGCGTTAAGATACACGGTGTCTCCGCTACGCCCTTAACTGGTCGCGAGACACTACCGTGTCTCTTGATATACAATAAGATGTTCTTATAATAAAAAAAAATATATTTACAATATACTAAAAAATATTCTTACAATATACTAAAAAATATTTTTATAATATACAATATATTAATTAAATGCTCTTTAATTCAAATAAAGTATTACACATATAAAAGGCTAATAAGAGCAGAAGTAATATTACGGTTATAAAAGTTAGTTTATTACATTTAATCAATATGTACTGATATAAACAACCCAGATAACACAAACACTTTCTATAAACATTCTATAAATATTTGTCGAGAATATAAAAATATTCTTTCAATGTACTAGAAGATGTTTTATAAATGTACACAGAACGTTGAAATGAGACCAATTTAAATATTCTAGATAAAGTTAAAAGAATATTCTTTATCAGATTCAAAGAATATTCAAAGAAGATATTTAGAACAATCTAAATGAATATTTATGAAATATTTCAGAACTATTATAATATTCTAAATTTTTATGCAAATACATATATATGTATAGAAAGGAAATAAAAATAAGAGCAACAGAATAGGTTTGATCATATATAATAAAAATATAATTGTGATATAATTTATATATACAATATATATATATATTTGAAAGAAAATAATTTATCAAATACATATAAATATATATATAATTATATGTAACTCTCTATTACAATTATATTATTTTTATTATATATTATAAAACATATTTTGTGTTCTCATTTTTATTTCCTTTCTGTCAACATATGTATTTGCATCTAATCTGATTAATCGATGATGTGTAATAATAAAAACTTGTATGCGTAATATAAATTTTAACTTTTCATTATATCTATATATTAGTATTTATTTCATATACATGTTAGTATTTATTTCATGTGTGTGTGTATACATACGTGTTAAACATGTTATTAAAAAAAATTCATACAATAAAAAAAATTTGTGCAATAAAAAAATTGTATAATAAAATACCTATAAGTATTGCACTTAGATAAATGTTTCATAATACTCTATTATAATAATGCTATAATAAATACTAATGTTATAATAATAATTATTATAATAACAGTGTTATAATACTGTTATAACAAAATTCCATATTGCACTCTTAATATATAGCGCTTATTGTTTTCTTGCCTGTTTAGCATTTCTAAATTTTGCTTTTACAAGCCATGTCTTCATAACTGTTTCAATTTCGTTTAATGTTATTGTATTGTGTTTTTTTGCACTGCTTCTGTAAAATAAATTTTATGATATAGTTTTACATATATGTATATTATAAAATAATATGTACAAATTAAATTAATACTCACTTATTATAGCAGCAGAAATACGTAAAGAAAATTTATTTTTTCCTTTAAATCCTATCCAACTATATTGTTCTGCCACTTTATTAGAAAATAATTGAATCATTATTCTTTTAATAGTATGTTTATACGTAGCTCCACCAATTTTTGATAATTCAATCACCTATTAATGTAAAATAATATATTTATAAAAATATTTATAAAAATTTTATTTTTTTTATATAAATTCTATTTACAAGCATATTAGTATTGTTTTCGTCCGTCAAATACTCTTCTATAGCATTTAATTCGCTAATGTTTTTCAGAGGAAAATCAAATTTTTTTAAAATACTGTTCGCGCGCGCGCGCGTGTGTGTATGTAAGTACAACAAAAGTTACTAAAAATACTTTACCATTATCAGGTTCATCAATATAACGAATATTTTCCTTAATTGTATCATCCTTAGAATACTGAGTTATATTTTTTTGCATGTTACTTGTAATGTTTACAGGTTTTACTGCATTTTTTTATTGCTATCGCGAATAATCTTTTTTGCATTGTTCCAAGTGGTTTCGCAGTTATGCACATATTCGCATCTATTTTTAAAATAATATTTAAAAATTTTTATTTTTAAAAATATATTTATTTTTTAAATTATATGTACTTATTTTTAAAGATTATATATATATATATATTAATTTATTTATTTATAAAATGTTTTTTTTTTTTTAATTCAGAATTGAAAAAGTATACCTGTACAATCAGATATAACAGGAAAGTGTATCGAACATCCATCTTCATTGTTCAATGAAATTTCAGTAAATGATACATTTTGTGCTTCACTTGTACTGATGAGAGATTTTTTTTGTGTCTTATTTATTTGTTCCTCGAGATTAGTATCAAAATCCTTTTCTTGTACTTTATTTATTATTTTACATGAAGGTCCTGGATTCATGCGTTTATTGACGTCTTTTTCTAAAACAAAATTATTTTATTTTATTTTTTAAAAATATTTATGAGTGTCTCATAACACGCATTACATCTTTCATGAGCAGATAGAAAGGACTAAATTTAATCAAAAAGTTCTGTAACATTTTGTAATGTTTGTAATAATTAAAATGTATACATTCATTCGCAGATTTTTACATAAATTAATTTCTTGTTAATTATTGCAAAAATTGCAAAATATTTTTCTAGTCAATTTAATCCATGTTCTTTACTGCACGAGTAGTGTGCTATTCCTTTATCGAACACTCTGTATGTATGCGTGTGTACATTGCATACACACAGGATGTCTAATGAGATGTGTGTGTAAAATATTTTTTACATGGATTTTGAAAACTTACTTGTGTTATCAGAATCAGGTAGAGTAGGAAAATCTGCTGAATTTGAAATTTCATCATCCGATGAACTTTCATTAGTTGATGAACTTTGTGATTCGTTTGTATCTGATAGAATCAAGAGACACGGTAGTGTCTCGCGACCAATTAAGGGCGTAGCGGAGACACCGTGTATCTTAACGCGAGTCGGACATTTGAGTCTTTATAATATTTCGAATCCTCAATAATGGCTGAAGCAATTGAGTTTATACTAGACTTAATCGATAGATTGAGTTCGAATTATATAATAAAAGTGTCTTTATTTCTGCTCTACGTGATTTGTAAGCAGAGATATATAAATGCAAAGTCGAAATATGAAAAATTTCTATTAAGAAACGTCCCCGTCATCATTATTATCATCATCATCGACCACGCATACATAGTAGTATCGTGCTACACGTATTCACACGTATACAACACATGCGCACACATATATCACATGTACACAACACATGCAAGATGCATGTAATGGTAATTTTGTCCATCTCGCACGTTTTACAACAGATGGCGATAGTGGCGCTCCGCCATATCGGCAGCGTGCGGGGTTATGTTGGCTAACTCTCTCTCTCTCTCTCTCTCCCTCTCTCTCTCTCTCTCTCTCTCTCTCTCTCTCTTTCTCTCTCACACACACTCTCATTCTCACTCACTCACTCACTGTTCGTCTTGTGTACTTATTTAGTACATTCATGATTAAACATCTATATGCATTAATGTGAAATTTACTTACAATTAGTTTACTTGAAATATTCAATCTCTAGTGTTTATCTTATAAGATAGACAAAAAAATCTGAGTAAATAATAAGAAAAAAAACAAGGATTATTATTGTCATAATTTTTTATCAATTAAGTACTCTCAACTATCCAATAATTAAATAAATACGTACAAATGTGCGCGCGTGTACACACATACACATATTGATATTAAAGAGATCGAAGGAGAGGAAGGAGAAGATAAAAATTTAAATATTCACATATATTTTCAAATATTATATATGAATTTATAGTTTACATATCTAATTAATAATGAATTTCTAATTATATTAAACATATCAAAATAAAGACATACATGTATTTACCAAATGAATAAAATTATTGAATACAGACTTAAAAAATTTATTAAACATAGACTTAAAAAATTAATTAATTAAACATATTCCAAATTTAGAAAAAATAAACTTTATTTATATATGCAACAGCTTTTTAAACTAAATTTTAAAATTTTATTTTATATTAGACAATTATCTCAATCAACATCTACGTCCACATTAGCTGCACTCAGGGCTGACGAGAGGGGGGTGGTGACGGGGTGATTTCCCCCGGGCCCGGATTTTTTTAAAGGGCCCGAAATTTTTGAGAATCCGAATTTTCTAAATGCTCATTGTTTTCAAAACATAGTTTCTTGTTTTTTTGTAAAAATTTTATTTAAATTAATATAGATTAAGAATAAATTTGCAAGCATTTAGTTATATAAAGATGTTTATAACGTAAAGGTAATTTTTTCCAAACTTGCAAGTTTACCCAAAAGATGGCGAAGTGGGGCTCCGCCATATCGGGGGGAAACGTGCGGGGTTATGTTGGCTAAAACCTTTTCCCCTCTCTTTTTCTCTCTTTTCCCCCTCTCTCCTCTCTCTCTCTCCCTTCCCCTTTTCTCCTCTCTCTCTCCTCCACTCTCATTCTCCTCCTCCTCTTGAATTCTTTTTGGGGTAAATTTGGTCAACGTGCAAACTTACCGAATACCGTGATTGTCAAAACACAAGAACGATTAATGAGTTTGCTCACTAGCCCTCAACATGAAATAACCGATATATTGCCTGTAAACGATGAGGTGATATATGTTTCGTTTCGACTACGAGAAGAGGCGATCGTACCTTCGCCTCTTACTAATGTTATAATAGCGGCTTACACGACGGCTCAAGCGCGATTAAAATTGTATGATTATTTAGAAAAATTAGACAAGCGCGTTTTATATTACGACACGGATTCCTGTATTTATGTAAGTCGCGCGCGGAGATCCGCAGGAATACGAACCGCATACGGGTAATTTTTTAGGTGACATGACGGATGAACTCGCTAGCTACGGACAAGGTAGTTACATCGAGTCGTTCGTATCCGGTGGTCCGAAATTTTACGCATATGTGGTCCGTACACCCGAAGGACTCACACGCGAAGTTTGCAAAGTAAAGGGTATAACCTTGAATTTTGAAAACTCGCGTTTAGTTAATTTTAATAGTATTAAAGATTTATTGTTGCGTAAAGAAAGAGAAGAAGAAGAAGAAGAGGAACGGGAAGAGGAAGCGCTTGGAGAACAGGTTGAAGAGGCGATTCCTGGGACATCGATAAATCTTTGTTTTAAAGCCATTCGGCGAACCGCATTTCACGATATAATAACGCGTGACGAAACAAAAATATGCAAGCCTGTGTTATTAAAACGAAGATTTATCAAAAATCGATATTCTCTTCCTTACGGTTATTTACCGGAACAATGACATTGCTCTCCTCTCCTCTTCACACTCTTCTATCTTTGCGGAGATACGCGTGCGTTTTCCGCCACTTGCATAGAAATGCAAATATTATATAAAAGTGTAAATATTGTAAAAGTAAAATGTATTTCATCAAATATTATAAAATATTATACTTTATACTATATTTTATAAATCGGAGTTTTAAAATTCCCGTAGTTTTAATTTTATTTTTATATTAGAAAGGATAAGGAATAGTTTAACTAAAGTTAGAAGATGTAGATATTAGTAATAAGAAAAAAATACTTTGTAAATATAAATACAAAAATTTATATTTTTAATAAAAAATATTGTTCAGTAATAAAATTTATATATTTTAATAAAAAATATTGTTTCCCCATCCTAGTTTTAATAATAATAATTAACCTTTTAAATAAGCGAAATCATTTTTATTTAGTGAAATATTAAATTTTTAACAAAATTTTTAATATAATTTTTGTTGTCTGAAAAACTTTAACATAAAAATATTTAATTTTTAAAAAATTCTTGTTACGTACAATTTTTATATATTCAAATATATTCATGCCGAACTCACATACGTCCGCTATCACAAGACATACACACCAACAAGAACATTTGATTAAAAGCTGATTGTGGGCAGCGCAACGTAGCGCTCGTCAGCTGATCGGTAGCGGTGCGCTAACCAGGCGCTCATCAGCTGATCGGTAGTTGCGAGCTAACCAGGCGCTCATCAGCTGATCGGCGCTCGTCAGCTGATCGGCGCTATTCGCTGTACGCTAGCACGAGCATGCGACCGCCGCGGGTTGGCCTCCGGTGCGCGAATAAGCTTTTTCCGCCGTACTCATTTCATACTATGAGTAATATTAAAATTTAAATACACGGACGCTCTTTACGCTAATTTTTTGTTTTTAAGAACGCGCCGGATTAGACTTTCTTTCATTTACGAGATTGTACGTAAACGGTGAATATCGCGTTCATTTTGGGGAAATGGATGTACGCTGGAAACATCCTTGGACGTCGATCGTCTGCGGGCCTACGGGATGTGGAAAAACGATTTTCGTGAAAACATTTCTTCGTTATTTGACCGACGTGTCCGATACTCGATTCGAGAGAATTTTATTTTATTATGCCGAGTGGCAAGATGCCTATCAACGCCTGCAATGCGATGAAAATGAAAGAGAAGAGAAGAGTAGCGTAAGAAAAAAGAACGTATATGCAAATAGCGTTCCGATAAACTCGAAGAAAAATATAATCGAATTTCACGAGGGTTTACCGCGCCCGGAAGATTATTCTTACGATCCATTCACCCCGAAATTAGTGATAATCGACGATCTTATGAGAGAGTCGTCATCGTGCGATGTTATCGTAGATCTGTTTACTAAAGGAAGCCATCATAAGAATCTCAGTGTTATTCTCATTTCGCAAAATCTTTTCCATCAGGGACGCGGACAACGCGACATATCTCTCAATGCGAATTACATAGTAGTTTTCAAAAAACCACGCGATCGCGCGCAAATTCGGCATTTAGCGCGTCAAGTATATCCGGACGATCCTAAGTTTATGGAAGAAGCGTACTACGACGCTACCTCGAAGCCTCACGGGTATTTATTGCTCGATTTAAAACAATCGACTCCAGATAAATATCGATTTCGGACGTGTATCTTTCCCAACGATAAGCTGCATTACGCGTACATTCCACGTAGATCGATCAAAAGAGGCGGAGGCGTATAAAAGACTCGTATTCACACACGACTTGTCACTCGTGCAATTACACTGCGCTGGTAAAAAAAGAAAAAAAATCGCAACCGGCATCATCGTCGTCGTCGAAGAATTCATCCGACGGCGCGGTAAAAATCGCTAGACGATCTATCGGCGAAAGAAACACGAATCTTTTGAAAACTTTATGTTATCTGAAAAAAAATCAAAGAACAGCGTTTTTACGTTCCGTCGATAATAATCTCATTAAGGGGATGCCGGAACGTTGGCCGAACTCCGACGGGTTAGCGCCCTCATTTGAGAGGAACTAAAATTGTCGATAATTACCGACAATTTTAATTCCGCTATTATCGACAGTAATATATATATGTCAAAAAGCCATTTTAGTGTGTTCAACATATTGAAATCAGACAACATAATATATTTTTACTGTCAAATCATCTCGCACACGCATCTAAGCGTGTCAATAACAATAAAACATACATATATAAATGTGTCTCTTTATGACATAGTTGAACACAATTTTAATATTGCTCTTTTATATATTTTGATGATATATGCATATTTTCATGTATTTTTCAAAGAAAATATACAATCTACTATATATATATATATATATATATATATATATATACAAGGTGGTTCAAAAGTCCGGCAACGGTCAATTATGTCCAAGAAATAGTGGTCTTATGAATAAAATATAAAAATTGCACGGTTCAACCCGGGAAAAATTTTTTATATATAATTATATCTAAATAATTATATAATTATACATAATTATATGTGAAATATGTTTATTTTATATATAATTAAATTTATTTATATATAAATTATGAAGTTCATGTATAATCTCATGTCAAGTTATATATGAAACATTATATATATTTATATATGTAAATACTTATTTATTATATATACAATATATATATATATATTTATATAAGTATATGTATATAAAAAGCTCTTTTATCTAATTATATATAGACATATTTCATATTTAATTTTGCAATTATATGTATAATTTTATATATTTCTATATAATTTTATATTGTCATATATAAAAATTGTTTCTAGGAAAAATAAGATATTTTATGGTGACCTTGACTTTGACGTAGGGGTCAAATTTAGAGGTCATTTCAAGATCAACTTTTATTAAACAAAACCCTCTATTTTTATTAGATATTCTTGTAGCTTATCTCGAGAATTTTCCAAAACACTAATAAAATATTTTTTGATGTACTTATTGAGTTATAAAGGTGTGAAGTGAACAATTCTTTTATAAAATTGACAATATCTTGTAAAACATTCAATTTTCATTATACATTTATACTTTTTATGCACGGAATAATAAGACCAATCAATAGGTAAAGAAAACACAGTTGCAAAAGACGTATGTAGTTTTCAAGAAGCAACTGCCCAGCAAACATTATAATTGCTATATAACACGTAAATAACGTGCATGTAACATGTAACATACACGTTAGTTGTAATTTCCCACTTATGGATTCTATTATTTATTGTAATTATAGATAGGATAGTGACTTAGCGAAAGATTATCTTTCGGCATCCTACAATATCGATGCTATCTGGGATGTAATTACAATATATAAATAACATATGTCATATTACAAATGTTACATCTATGAATGAGAAATTACCGTATATGTTACATGTAACATGCACGTTATATAGTATTATATACATGTAACATAGCAGCTATATTTTGTGTTTGCTGAGTGCATTTTCTTTACACCAAATTGGTCTCATTATTATGTGCATAAAAATAAAAAGTATGATAACGTAAAACTGAATATTTTACAAAGATATAATTTTATGTCAAACAATTGTTTCGAATCTTTATAATTCAAAAAGTACTTCATGAAAAAATGTTTTATTATAATGCTTTGGAAAGCTGTTGAGATAAGCTACAAGAATATCTAATATAAAATAAAAGTTTTTAAAAAGTTGACCTATAAATGATATCAAAATTTGACACCTAGGTAAAAGTCAACACCTTTAGTATTTTTTTCATAAGACCACTATTTTCGGAGATAATTGGCCATTGCCAGATTTTTTAATCACCATGTACATATTATATATATGTTTATGCATGGATATATGCATCTATATACATGTATATATATGTATATATTTCTTACATATATAAATGCATGCATAAATGCATACATATACATATACAAATACATATACACATACATGTATACACATACGTGTATGGTATAAGCATACGTGTATGGTACGTATATTGATATTACCTGTAATTTTATATAAATTACAATGTATGCAGTACGCACAATTCGCTTTTCTTCTCTTATCAATAATTGAGAAAATAGCAAATATATTCAAATAACTAGCTGTATATTTTTATATAATATAACAGAATATTATATAATATACAAAACATTTTTATGCATATATAGAATGAAATGGGCCCCTCCATCGTCCATTCCCGTGAGAACGCAACCATAATATATGTATTTTTTTCGTCTCTCCGATTTTTGCAAATGAGACATTTGTATTAGACACTTTTTTGCAACAATATTTATTAGAATTACACATTTCTAGTATAATGATAAAATTTTATTAGTTAGGAAAAAGTGACAGTTTATTTTCTGCTATTATTTTTAAGAAATGTTGTCTTATACGTTTAACATCAGCAGAATATGTCTCATTACAAGGATTTTCTCCTAAAGCTATAGTTGTAGCAAATGCGGCAGCAAAGATTCCACAACATATACCATCAGGTTGTGTTTAAACGTTTTCAAATATTATATTATTTTTATTTATTTGTGGATAACGGCAATAAATGTAATTTTTTTCTTTAGCCTTCAATGTTTCGTATGTACAGCTAGATAGATTGTCGTACACTCGAAGCTTGGTGCCGTCAAAAGAAATTATAATTTCAAGAAATTATAAATACATCGCCAGTGATTACTGCAATTTTCTCCAATAATTTGTAAGCTTTTGTCGTTACAACTTGCTTCAATTATATGAGGATATAAAATATCTTTTTTTAATAACTAGAACGCACATGCAAATCGTTCTGGGAGAAGATATTTTAGAAACAACTAACAGACGAATAAATCGTCTCTGATATAAAATATCTTTTTTTAATAACCAGAACGCACATGCAAATCGTTCTGGGAGAAGATATTTTAGAAGCAACTAACAGACGAATAAATCGTCTCTGATATAAAATATCTTTTTTTAATAACCAGAACGCACATGCAAATCGTTCTGGAAGAAGATATTTTAGAAGCAACTAACAGACGAATAAATCGTCTCTGATATAAAATCTTTTTTTTAATAACCAGAACGCACATGCAAATCGTTCTGGGAGAAGATATTTTAGAATCAACTAACAGATGAATAAATCGTCTCTGATGTAAAATATCTTTTTTTAATAACCAGAACGCACATGCAAATCGTTCTGGGAGAAGATATTTTTAAAGCAACTAACAGACGAATAAATCGTCTCTGATGTAAAATATCTTTTTTTAATAACCAGAACGCACATGCAAATCGTTCTGGAAGAAGATATTTTAGAAGCAACTAACAGACGAATAAATCGTCTCTGATATAAAATATCTTTTTTTTAATAACCAGAACGCACATGCAAATCGTTCTGGGAGAAGATATTTTAGAAGCAACTAACAGATGAATAAATCGTCTCTGATGTAAAATATCTTTTTTTAATAACCAGAACGCACATGCAAATTGTTCTGGGAGAAGATATTTTTAAAGCAACTAACAGACGAATAAATCGTCTCTGATGTAAAATATCTTTTTTTAATAACCAGAACGCACATGCGCGCAAATCGTTCTGGAAGAAGATATTTTAGAAGCAACTAACAGACGAATAAATCGTCTCTGATGTAAAATATCTTTTTTTAATAACCAGAACGCACATGCAAATCGTTCTGGAAGAAGATATTTTAGAAGTAACTAACAGACGAATAAATCGTCTCTGATATAAAATATCTTTTTTTTAATAACCAGAACGCACATGCAAATCGTTCTGGGAGAAGATATTTTAGAAGCAACTAACAGACGAATAAATCGTCTCTGATGTAAAATATCTTTTTTTAATAACCAGAACGCACATGCGCAAATCGTTCTGGGAGAAGATATTTTAGAAGCAACTAACAGACGAATAAATCGTCTCTGATGTAAAATATCTTTTTTTAATAACCAGAACGCACATGCGCAAATCGTTCTGGGAGAAGATATTTTAGAAGCAACTAACAGACGAATAAATCGTCTTTGATGTAAAATATCTTTTTTTAATAACCAGAACGCACATGCAAATCGTTCTGGAAGAAGATATTTTAGAAGCAACTAACAGACGAATAAATCGTCTCTGATGTAAAATATCTTTTTTTAATAACCAGAACGCACATGCAAATCGTTCTGGGAGAAGATATTTTTAAAGCAACTAACAGACGAATAAATCGTCTCTGATATAAAATATCTTTTTTTAATAACCAGAACGCACATGCAAATCGTTCTGGGAGAAGATATTTTTAAAGCAACTAGCAAACGAATGGATCATCTTTGGCATGAAATATCTTTTTTTGTTACTACTGCAACTTTATAACTATTATTATTACTATTGTACTATTGTAACTACTATTTATTATTACTATAATATTTCTACTACTAACAACTATTTAAAATAAGCAAGAGACTGCTTTATTTTTCAGAAATTGTTACTTTTAGAAAATATGTATATATATATTATGTAAAAAAAATTTATAACAATTGAACCTCATAAATATTGAATAAGAATGAAGGAGGTGTCATTAGAATATCGCAAAAATTTTATAGATGGAGAAAATCTTGCAAATTTTAGAATCATCTTTATTTTTCGAATGATCTCAAGAATACAAAGTTTTACTGTGGATATCACGTTGCAGGACATCCTGCGTATATATACACATACATACATACATTCATATACAGGGTGTCCCATAATTCGCGAACCACCGGGAATGGGCAGATAGAGCGTGTTAAATTGAATAGAAAAGTCCTGTATCATTTTGCGATATTCGCAATAATTATTAAGTTATTTATTAAAATATCTAAACGAATAAGCAGGTAGAAAGCATTATTTGATCGAGAGGCGGTGTCATGCAGCAAGCGGCGACCAATGTAGTGGCACCGAAAAGTAAGATGATACTTTTGATACTAAGCGGCATATAACAAATAAGTGCACCCCGACGTGAGAGGCAAGGGGACTCACAATAATCAGGCACCCCGACGTGAGAGGCAAGGGGACATACAATAATCAAGCACCCCGACGTGAGAGGCAAGGGGACTCACGATAATCAGGCACCCCGACGTGAGAGGCAAGGGGACTCACGATAATCAAGCACCCCGACGTGAGAGGCAAGGGGACTCACGATAATCAAGCACCCCGACGTGAGAAGCAAGGGGACTCACGATAATCAGGCACCCCGACGTGAGAGGCAAGGGGACTCACGATAATCAAGCACCCCGACGTGAGAGGCAAGGGGACTCACGATAATCAAGCACCCCGACGTGAGAGGCAAGGGGACTCACGATAATCAGGCACCCCGACGTGAGAGGCAAGGGGACTCACAATAATCAAGCACCCCGACGTGAGAGGCAAGGGGACTCGCAATAATCAAGCACCCTAAAGGAAACAGAACTTACTACGTCCACGTCGTTGTTTCCGGGTAACGCTAAAAGTAAGATGAAAGTGCTTTTGACCTTGATATGACCTTCAAAAGGTCAGGTCGAAAAACTAAAAAATCCTTATG
>NW_028190589.1:60000-77819 GCF_048542155.1 Nylanderia fulva
CGCTTGCTAATGAAGCAACTGCTCCTTACTCCGTCATCTAAGATTAACTGGAATAGACAAGGGCTCGTAACTATAGACGGCGACATTGTGGAGGGTTCGAATATCGCGGAACTTATAAACGATGCGGTACGCGAGAGAAAAACGGTAGAAGCAACCGGAAGAAATCAGTTTGCTCGATTACTACGTGACATAGGTACGTCACCGCGTCTCATAGGAAATCAAAAGTTATTAAAAGTAGGCGCGCGATCTCGCTATATTACTACCGCGTTATCTCGCGGATCCTCCACTCCGATCACACGTTCAAAATTGTACAGTCACAGGTTAGACGAAGCGAGTGAAACCGAAGGAGATACGCAATTTATATCCGCCGACGAGGAAGGTGACGACGACGACGGTGACGACGATAGAACATTACCACATAACGTAGTTTCTCCGTCAAAGAGAAGAAGAGGTTTACTCGATTGGATAAATCTCAATTGATGGAATTCGAAAAATTGTATTACGACCCCTCGCATTATGCAGGCTACTCTGCGGTGGACAATTTATCGCGAGCCGTTAAACCGAATTTTACGCGTAACAAAGTCGTCGAGTGGCTTAAATCACAGGATGCATACACGCTGCATCGGCCGGTACGACGAAAATTTCCTCGTTTACATTATAACGTAACAAATATCGATGATTTATGGGAAGCCGATTTAATCGATCTTCGTAATCTCAAGAGCTATAATGACGGCTATTCTTATCTATTAACGGTTATCGATGTGCTTAGTAAATTTGTTTGGGTAGAACCTTTACGTGACAAAACAGCTACCTGCGTAATAAAGGCCTTTCAACAAATATTTTCGAGAAACGAGGGTCGACTACCTGTATACTTACAGACCGACAAAGGCAAAGAATTTATCGCCCGCCCTGTACAAAATTTCTTAAAAGAAAAAGACATCCGTTTTCGCGTAACGCGCAATCCCGATATTAAAGCGTCTATAGTGGAACGATTTAATAGAACACTCAAGGAGCGGATGTGGCGTTATTTTACACATAAAAATACACGTCGTTACTTTGATGTTTTACAAGATATTGTTCACGCTTACAATCATACTCGTCATTTCACCATCAAAATGCAACCCGCTGTCGTTACGCGAGAAAATGCTCGTACCGCGTGTGAAAATATGAAACGACGATGGGATAACGATAAAGAAAAGAAAAAGAAGCGTGGGCGTAAACAAAAGGCTAAATACCGCGTGAACGATCTCGTACGCGTCAGTAGAGCAAAAGTAACCTTCGAGAAAGGATACGAGGCGAAGTGGAGCGAGGAGATATTTCGAATTCATCGAGTTCTCGAATGGAGAAAACCCCGCGTATATGAATTAAGTGATTTATCGGGTGAAATTATAGACGGAATTTTTTACGAACAAGAATTAGCTCCGGTTATTAAAGACTTACGCGACGAGGAATTTATCGTCGATCGTGTGATAAAAAGCAGAGGACGCGGTAACAATAAACAATTATTAGTTAGCTGGCAAGGATATCCTTCTAAATTTAACTCCTGGATACCCGCTTCGAATTTAACTATTTTTCGAAATGAGGGTGGATCAATTTCTTCTGGTTCTTCCAAGCAATAGCAGTATACGCTATTCCCCCGACAATAAAACCTCATCGTTCATTACGGAATTACCTCAATCGCTGCACTTACACGGTGACTGGGAAGTCGCGTTGAGCGAAATCCAATTCCCTAATACCTTTTTTCATGTAAGGCGCGGAGAAAATGTACTCAGTTTCGTCGATATCGACCCTCAAGTTAAAGAGAAAAATAAAGAAGATGAGGTGTTAACTTCGAAGGAAGCCGTAATATCAAATGGCGTTTATAATAATATGGAAGAGCTCGTCTCCGCGATTAATTCGTCGTGCAAAGAAGCCGGTTCCCATATTCGTTTGGAGCAAGAAAAATTTACAGGCGGTAGTATTTTTTTCTTCCTCGCGTGTCCCGCTGGTTGCAATCTGATTCATTATATGCATTTTTCCGATAGACTTTTGCAAATGATCGGTTTAGCTGATTTTATTTATAACGCTCCTAAGGGGAGAAGTCACTATTGTTCTATGCTCACGACATCTAAGCTTAATTCCAAAGAAAAATCTACTGCAATTTTTCTTAAACTCGGTTCTCTTGACGAAAATGGAGTACGTCGCGAAGGATTCTATAGTTACGAAGCGTGTAGTTTGGCGCGGGGTATTCCCGATAAACTGTTCGTTTATTGCGATATTTGCGAACCTTACATAACAGGCGATGTGCAAACTCCTCTTCTCCGAATAGTGCTTGTCACAGGGGTGGGGCGCGATTACGAATATGGAACGAATCAAGTGAAATATTTCTCACCTCCGCATTATATCCCGGTGCGCCTAACAAATTTCCGACGGATTGAAATCGATATAAAAGACGATACTGGAAAAAATATACCATTTGAATCCGGCACGTTAACGGTGACTTTACATTTTAAACGTATCGATTAGATTTTTAAAAATACTCTGTAAAGATTTTTTTGATAAGAAAGAAGGGTTTTGTTCATTAATATGGATTATTATTCGGAGTATTATAACGGATTACAAAACGGTGGAACTCGCGGCGGTGGAATTCCACGAGTTTTTGTCGGTTCATCCTATCAACGAGGTCATGGAATAGGTAGTTTTCTCGGAGGAATGTTCAGACGCGTATTGCCTTATTTAACTAGAGGACTAGGGGCAGTGGGTAAAGAAGCTTTGCGCGCCGGGGTTAATATAATCGAGGATGTTGAAAATAAAATGCCGTTAAAGGTAGCTGTCAAGCATCGTTTTGAACAATCGCGTGACAATCTTAAGAGAAAAGCTAGGGAAAAAATAAGTAGTCTTATGAAAGGTAGGGGATATAAATCGGATGAAAAAATTCATGTAGCGCAGTTTCCTTTCGGCAGGCTTAAGACTCACGTCGCTAAATCCTCGGTAACCGCATCGCGTAAACGTCGTAAGACAAATAAGAAAAAAAATTTATCGAAAATCAAGTCGCGTGGGAAAAAAAGAACAAATACAAAAAAAACTAAAAATAATACGAGGAAAAATCGCTCGACTGTAAAAAGACTCAAGTCGTCCGCGAAACGGCGTAAAGCTAATAGCGGTAAAAAGCGTACAGTATACGATATATTTTCATAATCGCCATTATTCTAAATACGCTTGTTCGTGACAATAACGTTGGTAGAGCAGGCGGTGAAAGAAAAAAATGTCATTTCTTCACACACACTCGAGCGAGTGTTTAAAGAGCGAGCTCGATCTCTTCTCTTTACCGCCCACGCAAACTAGCATCGAAAGTTCGCAATGGATTTATTACAAACCCGTGACCTCGCTTTCGGACGACTCCCCGCTAGAATTCGTCATTCCGGGTCACGGAGAAGAATATTTAGATCTCACACACACGTTACTAAGTCTTCGGGTACGTGTAGAAACCGAGCCGCTACCCGGTCTCGCCACCGGATCCGCCGTCAACGTGGGCCCCGTAAATCATTTTCTTCATTCCATCTTCAATCAAATCGACGTGTATTTCAATCAAAAGCTCGTGTCGCCTCCAAACAACGCTTATGCGTACCGCGCGTACATCGAAGCGTTGTTAAATTATTCATCACCCGCAAAAACTTCCCATCTAACCTCGTGCTTATGGGATGCGGATACACCCGGTCACATGGACGATACAGTAGGAGCGGAAGGCAATACCGCTATAGCGAGACGAGCTCGTTACATACGTGGAGGGCGCGCGCTAGATCTTATAGGTCACCTCCATTGCGACGTTTTCAATCAGGACAAATTCTTAATTAATGGCGTCGAGGTACGGTTGAGACTCGTGCGCTCGAAAGATACGTTTTGTTTCATAGAAACTAATTGCACGTCGAAAATTCGTATACTCGATGCAAGCCTAATGGTGAGAAGAGCGAAAATAAGTTCCGGAGTATTACTAGCGCATGCTAGAATGCTGAGCAAAGTTACCGCCAAGTATCCGCTTACGAGAGTTGAAATTAAAACATTCACGATTCACAGTGGGGTTGTGGGTGAATCGTTAGATAATGTAATACTGAGACAATTACCGAAACGAATAATAGTAGGTTTCGTCGATAATAAAGCGTTTAACGGTGACAGAAAATTGAATCCGTTTAATTTCCAAAATTACGGAATAAATTTCTTCTCGCTATACGTCGACGGTACACAAATACCCAGTAGACCGTTACAACCGGTTTTCTCGTCTCGCGAACCGCTTTACATCGAAGCTTATCATACGCTCTTCTCAGGGACGGGTATCCATTTTTTGAACGAGGGAAATTCTATAAGTAGAGATGATTATTCTCAGGGATATACGTTATTCGCTTTTGATCTTACACCCGATCTATCCGCTAATTGCGCCGGTCATTGGAATCTCGTGAGACACGGAAGTCTTCGGTTAGAAGTGAGATTCGAGAAGGCACTCACCGAAACAATTAATTGTATCGTTTACGCCGAATTCGATAATGTCGTAGAAATCGACGCATCGCGTCAAGTTATCGTCGATTTTTCCGGTTAGCTTTTAACGCTCGTTCACCAACATGTATTCATACACAGTAATGTAATACGCGATTAGAAAATTTTCCCCCTCCTCTTTCTTTGGAAATTTCGATGACGCTATTCACGAAGTGGAAACTATGTAACGCGCTAGAATGAATTCAGTTTTGTACGAGACACGAACAAACGCGCACGTTTCGCTAAGAGCTTGTACCTCACCAACGAAAATCTCACAATATGGACATAGTCGTCGACATACAAGGTTTCCGCGATGAAGCCAATAAATTTATCGCGAAGGAAGTCGCCGTTGTCGCAATCGATGCTCCGATTGTCGAGCATTGGATTATGATGCCACCATACGCGTTTGGAAAATTACCCGCAAAAGCAAGACGAGAAAACAATTGGCTCTCACGAAATTATCACGGTATCGAGTGGTTCGACGGCTCAGTTAATCCTAAATATTTTACCTCGCATCTCCGCGAAATCGCAAGACACGCGCGCTGCGTTTACGTCAGAGGTAACGAAAAAGCAAACTACTTGAGGAATTTACTTTCCAGAGATATAAATAATTTGGAGGGTACCTCACCAGCATTTAAAAATCTACCGGATGAGGAGGATATCGTACAATATTGCGGTCATCACGGGATTCGAAAATTTGGAACCTTTCATTGCGCGTTATACAATGCTTATAAATTAAAATGCTGGCTAAGTGTGCAAAATAATTGTGAGAACGTTTCGATCTCTACCGAAGCTACTTGTAGTTCTGACGAAAGTTGGGAAATTACCTTCGACGATAGCGACGATAAATACGACGCCGCCGTTTCTTGCGATGTAAATGAGAATATAACTAAAATACAAATAGAGGAGAAAAATCAGCAAAACAACGAACAGCAGATTGAAAAAGAAGAAGAGAGATTTGTGATTTCTGAACCGTCATCGACGTTGACGGATAGAAACAAGAACGAAACAATTTCCATCTCGACGCAAACTGACATTGAAAACCTCTCAAAACAACTCAAGATAGAAGAAGACGCATTGTCGAAAGAGGTAAAAACTGATATTGTTCAAATAATACCGTACACTCGTTCGTATTCGGGACAAAAAAATGAACTCTCGCGAAATTCTACAAGCATTGCGTCATCTAGATGCCAGACATGTTGGAGTCTATGCAGCCGACAGAGTTCCGAGGGTGTGGACGAGGTCGACGGCTATCGTCGCTAACACCGACAATCACGATCGACCTGGAGAACATTGGATCGCCTTCTACCTCGATGAACACGGCACAGCCACTTACTTCGACAGCTACGGATTACCCCCCTTGTATCCAGGATTTCTCATCCGACTTCGACGAAACTCCATCATCCATCGTTGGAATATTCAACAATTACAAGGAATTTTTTCTAAGACTTGCGGACAATACTGCTGTGTATTTTTATATTATATGTGTAGCGGCTATAATCTTAATCAGTTTCTCGCTCTTTTTTCCGAAGATTGTGAATATAACGATTGTTTAATCATACACTTATTTCGTAAAATTTTTACTCACAAAAAACAAGCGAATTATAACAATATATAATATGAATTTTAGTATTAATAAATAAATTTTGTTCTGTAAAAATATTTTAAATATAAATCATATTTGTACTTTTAAAACCATTGTTCAATTTTCTTTCACTTCCTTTTTCCAGAAATTTCCTCAACATCCATGTTTCTGTTTACCTTCATTAAGCAGCGAGTTATTTTAAAATAAAATTTTATCCGACATCTTTTCAACAATAAGCATTCTTTCTAATCTACGATGATGCATTATTTTTTTTATCGTGACACGAGTCGGAATGCTCGCCAGTACAAATATTTGCGTGTTCTTTTTTTATTACCCTACGGCATTGTCAGTTACTACCTGCCACCGATCCCCGGTCGACCGCATGACGCTTTTCTTGGTCAAAATGTTTTTACCCCACCCCGTCTAATATCGACCATTTGATTCGACGAGCTATCCTTGCCATACGTATACCCTAACTGTTTTTACCCCACCCCGTCCAATATCGACCATTTGATTCGACGAGCTATCCTTGCCATACGTATACCCGTACCCCCATACCGTACCCTACGCAACTTTAGCTTAAATACCTCATCTAATCCTTAGACTAGTAAGATCTCGTTTAGCTCAACATACT
Organism: Nylanderia fulva; assembly: GCF_048542155.1. Lineage (NCBI taxonomy): Eukaryota > Metazoa > Arthropoda > Insecta > Hymenoptera > Formicidae > Nylanderia > Nylanderia fulva. Next base: position 66,726 of record NW_028190589.1, read on the forward strand.
AGGACCCTGCTCGGAAACACGAAGGCCCCAGGTTCAAATCCAGAGGAAATCAGAAAAAATAAAAAAAAAATAAAAAAATTCTCATCCCCACCTTTCGGGGCCAGTCGCCATTTTTTTCCCCCAACACCCTCTCCCCCTACACCCACACTCGGAAAAACCAGACGCCGGTGGTGGGGGAAAGATAAGATAAGACACGGCAACAGACGGGTCGGTGGTGGGGGTTTGTTTTGACGGGCCATAGTGCCCACTATACTACTAATGTCGGCTAAAAATTTCGTCCGCCATCTTGGAACCGCCATTTTGAATTTTGTAAATCTGACTTCAGATTCGTGATCAGCAACCCCAAAAACCCTCGTAAACTTAATTTGGTGAAAATCGGTTGACTAAAACTTTTGTCCGCCATCTTGAAATTTTTAAAACAGCCACATATCTGATGACCTTCAGATGTTTTGACTATTCAGATGACTCACAACTCGGAAACTACTTAACGAACAGAACGTTACAGAACACTGTAGCTTTCAAGCCTCACAACTCGAAAAATACTTAACGAAAATACATTTGTTTATAGTGTTTTGGAAACGTCTCGAGATAAGCTACAAGAATATGCAATAAAAAATAGGCAGTTCCATTTAACATATTGAAGGTGACCTTCATGTGACCTTTAAGCAACTATTCGAGGTCAACTTATTGACACCATCTTATGTCCCCCTCGAAACCATATAACTTTTATCTGAAACATTTTCTTGTAAAATGCAAGGGAACGGAAATATTTGGGGTGATAGATTCAAATGGCTCACCCTGTATATTATATATTTTTAACACATTTTTATTTATATTATAAAAACTATATTTCAATTAAATTTTTACATATAAGTATAATATTGTATCTTCTTATATGTATAGGGTCAAAGTGCCGATTATGAGATACCATTTACATTTTTTTAATTATTTCGAAAATATATGCAATTAGGAAAGTATCTATATACTGTTTTTAATCGTCAATCGTAAATCAAACGAAAAACTATCCTTAGAATAGAAAAATAAATTAAAAAACAAAACCAAAAATATTTTAATTGTCAATCGTAAATCAAACGAAAAACTATCCTTAGAATAGAAAAATAAAATAAAAAACAAAACCATAAATATTTTAATCGTCGATCGTAAATCAAACGAAAAACTATCCTTAGAATAGAAAAATAAAATAAAAAACAAAACCAAAAATATTTTAATTTTTAAAATACCCTATCTGCTTGGATCGGACCGCATTAATAGCCTTTATTGTCTTCCCACAGACGCTGTATCTAAAAATTAAGTCTGTTTACTTTCCTGTCTGCTCATCTGAGCTGATCGCTTTTGCATTCGCTCTCTTGCATGAGCTAACCATATTTTTATTGGCGCCGAAATTTCCTGATCCGTTGCATTTGTATGCAATCTTCTTACTGTAGCTGAAAAATTTGTTAAATTATTAGTTATTAATTTATTAGTTTTTAGTTATTAAGAAATAAAACAAGTTCTTTAATTGTAATTTAGTTTAAATTAAAAAATATATATCTTTGATTTTGAAAATACATATATATATATGTTGAAATAATCGGTTAGAAATATAAAAACACATACGAAACATTTATAAATAATTTAATAAAAAAATATATATTTTTAAACATGTTTTTTAATTTAATAAATTATAGCATGTATAATAAAAAATATAAATTGTTGAATTTATTTTACTTACACATAATAACTTGACATATATGTAATTTGGAAAAGTTTTCTTTCTTCTTTGCTCCATACCAGCTGTAATTAACAGCTAATTCATTAGTAAAAATTTTTCGCATTAAACGAATACATAAACTTCTCAAATCTGTACTAATTACGTAGGCTAAGTGTTTAATCTGAAATATTATTACAAAAGATAAAAGTTATAACTTTATATAATAAAATTATATTTATGTAAAAATATTGACATATATGGCTTTAAAATATATTCTAAAAAAATTATTTGGAAGCTCAATATAAAATTAAATTATTTAAATATCTTTAAATAAATTTATATATTTTTAAAAACTTGTTTATTAGTATAGGGGGCCTATTATGTATTTCTAAAGGAGTGAAAATGCGAAAAGTGAGCAGCTCTTGTGATCACTGATTGGTAGATCTAAAAGTGTACACCAATTAGTGATCGAGGAAAAGTTATTTTTTCGCATTTTCACTCCTTTAGAGATACATAATAGACCCCCAGAGTATTATATATATATATATAGAGTATTTCTTTAAATAAAAGTATTAAATATTCTTACAAAGTTTTATATTCAAAATTTTTTTATTTGTCATATTTTTTGCTAGATCTCTAAATTGTTTTTGTTTTTTTTTTAAAGTCGTGTTACCATTAAAATAGATATTTAACTTACCATTTCATTTCGATAAAGTACATCAGTACTTATTTTAATTTCCAATACATTTAAACTATTTTCATCTTTCAGTGGTAGGTCTTTATTTATGTCATTTAATTCTTTCTGCTCAGTTTCAAAATTTTCCGTTGAAAGTTTCCGAAGTATTAATTTTTGATTTCTTTTCATACTGTTCATTTTTAGTTCAAAATGAATTAGTTTTCCAATGACAAATTGTTTAAAATTTTTTTCTTCGTAATTATCATCACACAAATTGTTATCGCAATAATGCATATCTAAAAATAATGAAATAATTTTATCATGTTATTTCAATATATCGTTGATATAACAAAATGTTAAGCAAAATATTTATGTAAAATTACTAACATATATCACTTTAAAATATATTGTAAACACAATAATATTTAGCAGCTTAATATAAAATTAAAATTAATCAAATATCTTTTAATAGATAGATAGATAGATAGATAGATAGAAACTTTATTGTTTCCCGTAGGGTTACAATTTAAACTACATAACCAAAAATAACGCTTACAATATCCACTTAACCTAACTTAACCTACTTAACCTAATGTTTCTAAGGGGTTGAGCTTCCACCTCGGGTCGCCCTTAAGGCCTTCTCCCCTTAGCTTCCGCTCCACCCCCCAGTACGCACACACACACACATCTCGCCGCTTGGGACTTCCGTTTCCTATTGCTTTTTGCTCTTTTACTTTTCTTCTCCCTTTCTCATTCTTTCTTTCCATTTCTCCCATTCCTCTCTCCCTCCCTCTCTCTTTCTTCCTCTATCTCCACCATCCATCCTTCTCCCTTTCTTAGAATTTCCCTGACTACTTCCTGCCAACTCCTCTCCTTTTCTCTACTTATTCTACATCTTTCCCAGATATGTTCCCATGACTTCTTCTCTCCCCCACACAACCTGCATTTTTTCTTTTCCTCCTCCCAGTATCTACTTTCTAACAACTCATTTCCCAATCTAAACCTTGCCACTCTCCTTCACCTGCTCTCCCCCAACCTTTTTTTACATACTCCGGGACTCCTTCCACTCTAATCTCCTTATACCATTTATTATACTCTGACTTTTCTATTTTTTCCTCCCTTCCTTTCCTCTGCTCCTCCCAATCCTTCCTTAACAATTCTCCGAACCACCCCTCTTCCTCCCTTCTCCTCTCTTCTACTTTTTCTATCCTTTTCCCTCTTTTCCTAAAGTAATCTTCTTTTTCCCTTTCCCATTTTGACCCCACCTTTCCTTCCTTCGCCCTTTCTCTCATTTCTTCCCAGCATTTTCTTGCCAACTCACTTCCTCTTCCTCCATTCTTTTCTCAAAGCTCCACGCTCTCTTCCCAGCTCTTGTTCTCAGTTTTTCTCTTCTCAGCTCCTCTCTCACCATGTATCCTGGTGTCCTCCTTTCTACCCCTAATGTCCATCTCAGGTACCTTTCCTCTAATCTTTCCATCCCCCCTCTCTCCTTCCATCCCCATATTTCTACCCCATAGCTCAACACTGTCCATACCAGCTTGTCAAATAGCCAAAGCCTTTTTTCCCAGTCTTTTCCGAATCTTCTTTTCCCTATCCCCCACACTTGACCCATTATCGATGCTGCTCTCCTCGTCCTTTCTCTCACCTGTCCTTCTTGTCCTCCATTCCTCTGCAGCCTATATCCCAAATACGTGAATTCCTTTACTTCCTCCATTCTCTCTCCTTTCCATCTCTATTCCCTTTTTTTCCACCTTCCCCCCTTTCTCCTAAATCTCATAACTTTTGACTTTTTCGCGTTCAATTCTAGCTTTTTATAATCTAAGTACTCCTCTAATCTCTCTATCATGCCCCTTAATTCTTCCTCCTCTTCTACCAGCAACACCATATCGTCCGCGTATGCTAACGTGTATATTCTTTTCTCTCCTATCCTCACTCCTCCCCTTTTCACCTTCCCCATCTTTTCCTCTAAGTCCGCTATCAGTATATTGAATAATAACGGACTCAATGAACACCCCTGTCTTACTCCTTTCTCTATCCAGAACTTCTCCCCTATTTCCTCTCCTACCTTTATTCTACATACCGTTTTCCTCATCACTTCCTCCACTCTTTTTCTCAGTCCCTTCCTTATTCCGCTCTTTTCCATTGCCTCCATTACTTTCTCCCTGTCCACCGAGTCGAACGCTGCCCTCAGATCTACGAACAGTGCCGTCATCCTTCCGCCTTTTCTTTCCAACTGCCTGTTAATCAGGTAGTTCATCACATAGATGTTGTCCATTGTTCCCATTCCTCTTCTAAATCCCATCTGATTTTCTTTTATTATTCTTTTCTCCTCCATCTCCTTTTTCAGTCTTTCTGTTAGGATCATTGTATACACTTTATACAGTGTCGGCATCAATGTTACTCCCCTGTAATCCTCTATCACCTTTCCTTCTCCTTTTTTCTTTATCGGTACTATCACACCTTCCTTCCATTTCTCCGGCCATCCTTCTTCTCTCCAAATCCTGTTACAAAAATCCAGTGCCCAATTTTCCAGGTTCCCTTCTCCGTATTTCCATACCTCATTCCGAATCTCGTCTATCCCCGACGCTTTTCCTTTTTTCAGTTCCTTTATTGCCTCTAGTAATTCTGTCTTACTTATTTCCTTTTCCTTCTCCTCTTCTTCTTTATCTCTTCTGTCCTTTCTCTCCTTTCTTACTCTCCTCTCCTTCACACCTCCTAGCAGTTTCATGAAGTACTCTCTCCACTCCTTCATCTCAATTTTCTCATTTATTCCCTTCTCTCTCCTTCTCTCTTTGTTAACTATTTCCCACACTTCTGTTTCCTTTTTCACCTCCGCTGCCCTCCTTTCCCATTTCTCGTTTTCTTCCTTTTTCTTCCTCTCACATAATTTCCTGTATTCTCCTTTTTTCCTCCTGTATTCTTCTCCTTCTCCTCCTTCCCTCCTCCACTTCCTCAGCTCCCTCCTTACCTTCCTTTTTTCTTCTCCACACTCCTCGTCCCACCATCCGCTCCTTTCCTTCTTCATTTTCCTCTCATCCTCCTCTGTCACATTCATTGCTTCCTTCAGCTTCTCCTTTACTTTCTTCCATTTCTCCATCTATCTCTTTCTTTCTTTCTTCTAGTTCTCCCACTTTCTCCTTAAACCTCCTGCACTTTTCCTTATTCCAAATTCCTCCTCTTCTCCCTCCTCTATTCCTTCTCCTCCCCCCTCTCTGCTTTCTCTCTATCTCCACCTCCATTGGATGATGATCTGAATCCACTTTATCTCTTATTCTTAACTTTTTTACTTTTTCTCTGCTATCCTCGTCTCCCAGAACGTAATCTATTACTGTGTTTCCTCTTCCTCCTGTAAATGTCCATTCCCCCTCCTCATCTCCTCTTGTGTTCCCATTCAGTATGCTCCATCTTCTTTCTCTCAAAAATTCTAATAATTTTCTTCCTTCTGCGTTAATTACTTTGTCCTTTGACTTCCTTTTACTTTCCCCTACCTCTTCCTCTGCATCTTCCTCTCCCCTCACTTTTCCCCCTTCTTTTCCGGTCCTTGCGTTAAAATCTCCTCCTATTATCGTGTAAACCTCCTCCTCTTTTTCCTCTGTCCACTACTCCATTTCTTTACATGCCTTCTCTATTCCTTCTGCATATATTCCTATCACCCTCCATCTTTCTCCCTTTACCTTTACCCTTCCTATCGCAACACCTTCCTTTTCCATTTCTATCTTCCCTCCCTTCTCCGCTATCTCCTTTCTTATCCCCATAATCATTCCTCCTATCGCTCTTCCCCTCTTGCTCTTTTTGCCAGCTCCTTGTACTCCCCACACGTATCCTTTCGGCAAAATACTTCTGACTTTCTTCCAACTCTTCTCTTCCATCTATGTTTCCGTCAGCACTATCACATCCCACTTCTCTAATCCCTTCCAAAAATCCTTATTCTTGTTCCCTACACCCGCCACATTCCAAAATTCTATCTTCCATCCTTTTTCGCCCTTCCTCCTCTTCCTTTCCTCCCTTTCTATCTCTTCAAATCTTCTTTCCTCCTCTCCTCTTCCCCCAAAACTTCTTTTCTTACATTTCCTTTCTCACCCTTTAGGACCTCCTTTACCTCATCCCATCTCCACCATTTTTCTTCTATTCTTATCCTGCCATTGTTTATCCATGTCCTTTCCTCTCTTTTCTCTTCTCTCCATGCTATTTCTCCCAATTTCCTTCTTACCTCCCTTTTTTTCCACGTTAGGTCCATGCCTATCTTTTCTTTTCTACCTTTAGTTTCTTCTTCTTCTCCATCACCTCCCATTTTTGTTCTTCCTTCTCCAGTTCTACTACCACCATCTCTCTCCCTTTCTCTCTCTCTTCTCCTATCTTCCTTATTTTCATTATTTTCACTTTTGCCTCAATCTCTTCCATCAAACTCTCCACCCCCTCTCTTCTTTTCCCCTCCTTAACCTACAGGCTTCTTATCACTATTAAGAGTTTAACAAGGCTCTGTAATATAAATATAAATTTAAAGATATAAGACAGGCAGTAAGAGCCAACTCGCGGATGACAGTGCGTTATCCTAACGAAACTAAATTTTTCGTTAGGATTAAGTATCTGTGCACAAGGCACCAAATATTTTACTTGGTCACGGCCAAGATTTAAAATATGAAATAATCTCATATTTGAGATTTAATTTCAATAACCCTTTCACCCCCCTACGGAAATAAGTAAATGCAAGAGAAAAATATAGATCCGAAAGTCGCTGAATCGGGAATCGAACCCGAGACCTTTCGCTTGCCGGGCGACTGCTCTTCCAACTGAGCTATTCAGATCCTTTCGATTCTATACTTTTCTCTGCTATATGTAATAATGTTGATAAACAAACGCGTTTTAAGCCAGCGTGTATATAAATTAAGAGTTTAACAAGGCTCTGTAATATAAATATAAATTTAAAGATATAAGACAGGCAGTAAGAGCCAACTCGCGGATGACAGTGCGTTATCCTAACGAAACTAAATTTTTCGTTAGGATTAAGTATCTGTGCACTGGCTCTTACTGCCTGTCTTATATCTTTAAATTTATTCTTATCACTATGTTTTTCTTCTTTTCCTCCTTTTCTAACATCTCTCATTTCCTTTCCATCTCCCCTACTCTTTTTTGTATTTCACCCCCTGTGCCCTCCTCCATTTCTCTTACTCTCCCCCTCCTCCTTCCTCTATTCTCCTCTCCAGTCTCTCTATCCTCCTCTTCATACCTTCCATGCTCTTTTATTTCTTCTTTCTTTTCTTTCCATTTTTCAATCTGTTTCTTGTAGTCTTTTCTTATCTCCTCCATCTCCCCTCTAATCTTCTCTCCCTGCTCCTTTATTTCCTCTCTCATCTCCCTTATCTCCTGCCACATCTCTTGTAATATTTTTTAAATTTCTCCTTTCTCTCTCTCCTCCTTGCCTTCTCTCTCTGATGATCTTGTTATTTTGTTGCTTCTCTTAAAGATTTCTGCTCCCTCCTCTCCATTCTTTTCCTCTAACTCCTTTTTTTTCCTCTTCAATAATTTCTCTATGTTTCCCAAGCTGCCACTTCTTTCCTTTCCCTTAATTCCTTCCTTCTTTCCGTTCATCCTGCTTTCTAAGCTCTTATGTTCTTTTTCTGACTACTTTCCTCTCTATATTCTCTTTTTCCCTTGCTTTCCTTTCTACCTACCTATTTACCCTTCTATGTTTTCTTTACTCCTTGTCTCTTACTCTTTGTATTCCCTAGCTATTCCCTAGCGCCTGCTCTCTTTTCTCTCCTTACCCAGTTTCCTTTCTATACTTTCTGTACTCCCTGCCTACACTCAGCTGTCATCCAGCCTCCTAATTCTCTTTCCTATCTCCTCCTATCTATTTTCTCCTCAACTATTCTCACCCTCTCTCACTTTTTTCCCACTTCCTCCTCTCCCTATCCTCTCCTCTCTTGCTTGCACTCTATACTCCCTAACCCCTTTCAATTATCCACACTCACACTCTACGTGTCTAACGCGTTTGCACCGGAAACGGAAGTCCAAATATCTTTTAATAAAACTATATATTTTTAAAATATTGTTTAGTATAGAGGATTATATACAAGGTGTCCTGTAATTGGTAAAAATCTGCTAATGGCAGATTCGTGAGATCATTTTGAGACGATTGTTCTTCAGCGAAAATGTCAAGAGACGTCATCATTTTTTTGCAAACTTGCAAAATTTATTATTATATATTTTCGTAACTAAGTCTCAAATTAAAATTTTATTAAAGTAAAGTCCACTTAAAATTAACTGAAGAATGTAATTATGTAAGGCCCGATTACACCAACGTTATTTTCATTTTAAGCGAGACTTACATATGTATCTGTCTTTATTTAATTAGAAAAAAGGATAAAGATAGACATTTATTTAAGTTTTACTTAAATCCAAAATAATGTTGGTGCAACTGGGCCTTAGTCTTTTAACTCCACAAAGTTTAGTTTACGAAAATCATTTTTATCAATCACATAACTCGAAAATTATTGATTTCTCAACATTTGCACTAAGGAAAAATCATCTCCAAATTAGCCAGAGAATACGCTTACGAGAGATTTTTTACGAGTTACCGGGCACCTTGTATAGTATTTCTTTAAATAAAAATATTAATATTGCATACTATTTACAAAATTTTGAAGAAATAGTATAAACATTCTAGAATATATAAAAGAAATTATATAATTGTTATAAGTAGAATACCTTGCTTATTAATGACTAAATTTGTTTTGCGTCCTATCACGTCTATCACGTCTAATATGTATTATATCATTATTATTATTGTCATCTTCACCATCAACGTACGATTGTTGTTCGGAATTTGCATGGGATACATTTTTATCACACTGCACGACGAAAAATAATAAAATGTTTTTACTATATTATTTTAAAATAACTTCAATATTTAAAATATGTTAGGTAAAATTTTGAAGAATGTTATAATTGTAAAATATATAAAAAATTTTATAATTGTGTAAAACAAATATAATTATACGTACCTTGCTTATTAATATATTTGTTTACTACGTTCGGATTTATATCTTTGCTATCTATGAATGATTTTTTTTTAATTTGCATCAGACAAATTCTTATCGCAATGCGAAAGATCTAAAAATTATAAAATGATTTTGTCATTATATTTTTCCCAGATAATAACTACTGTAATATTAAAACATGTTAGGCAAAATTGTTTAAGAATAAATGTTATAATCCTAAAATATGTAAAAAAATATGCAATGTTAAATAGTTAGAATTATGCACCTTGCTGATTAAACGAATCACTCTGAGTTCCCATCACGTTATTTATAATCTCTAAAAACTCACCTTTAAAAAAAGGTAAAAAAAGGCGACCAGTTAAGTGCACGCCATTAACAAAAATTATCCATTGCAAACCCATGTAGAATCCTATCCTATTGCAAACCCATGTAGAATCCTATGAAAAATTAATCATTGCAAACCCATGTAGAATCCTAGGCAAAATTAACCATTGCAAACCCATGTAGAATCGTACCCATTGCAAACCTATGTAGAATCCTATGAAAAATTAACCATTGCAAACTCATGTAGAATCCTATGAAAAATTAACCATTGCAAACCCATGTAGAATTGTATTAAAAATTATCCATTGCAAACTTATGTAGAATCCTACATTGCAAACCCATGTACAATAGAATTGTATGAAAAATTATCGATTATAAACCCATGTACAATCGTAACAAAAGTAATGAAATAAAAAAAAATTGCGCCAAGTGAAAGTAGAAACTTGTACCAGTGGAAAATTAAAGTTGCAGACATATATAGAGTCGTATAATGAATCAGTAAAAATTTAAATTTGCAAATGTAGAATCGTACCATAAAAAAACTTATCTTTAAAAAAAAAAGATAAACAAGATGCCAAGTCCATGCGCCATGTGAAAAAGAAATAAAAAAATTTTAGTTAAAAAAACTGGGCGCGCTGCTAAGTTTCAAAATTACAATGCACCTTAAAGTAACATTAATTAATTTAAACACAAAACATATTTTAACTGTAATGAGTTTAAAAGTAACAATTTAATTTTAATATTGTTAGAATATTATTTAGCAGCGCTCCCAGTTTTTTTAACTAAAATTTTTTTATTTCTTTTTCACATGGCGCATGGACTTGGCATCTTGTTTATCTTTTTTTTTAAAAGATAAGTTTTTTTATGGTACGATTCTAAAATGATGTGTACAATCATATCCTAGAATCCTGATCATTCCTCCTAAAGCACCCTATTTATATAAATTTACCCATATGTGTGTGTGTGTGTGTATATGTGTGTGTGTGTGTGTACTAATGTCGAGCATTTTTTATACATTTTCTATTAAATTTAGATAAAAGTTGCAGGATTTCGAAAAAGAAAAAGTTGACACAGACTTTTTCCTAAACGGCGATTTTCAAGGTTATTTAAAGGTCACTTATATTTTCAAAATAGAATTACCTTAATTTTTCTCATATAAATCGATTCCTCGCAATATTTACTACAAAAAGTTGTAAAGGTATAATTTTTACATAATCTTACATAAACTTCGAAATATTACAAATATTTTATTTTATGAAATATTTCAGTTTATGTAAAATTATGTTAACTATCTTTTAAATTATTCACTTTTAGCCATCTTACCCTTACAACCTTTTATAGTGAATATTGCAACAAATTGGTTTATATATATAATATATATA
>NW_028190590.1:0-77738 GCF_048542155.1 Nylanderia fulva
AATAAGGCCAACAACAATTAGAAGCATCGTCATCTCAAGTTATTCGGAACAATTTGTAAGCATAAAGGTTCAATATTTTAGTAGTTAGTTTAATTTATAATTTTTAATCTTTTTTTCACATACACATTAGTGGAATCCTATTTTACAATTGAATAAATTCTTTAAATTCAGTTAACAAATATCAAATAATTTGGAGAGGATGAACATAATCATTGCCAGATCGAGGGACTTTCGTCAAATAACGATAAGTGGTTCATTTGGAGTAATGTATAAGTGTCACTCCAAGTTTTTATTAATAATTCTAATATATTTTATGAATAACCGGACGAATCATTCTGCTTCTAATTGGGTTCTTACTTTGTTGAACTATTTTAATGGTCTCAATTCATTGTAAATATATTTTGCGTTTTAACTATGACTCAACTATATAACTTATATTGACTATGTATTGCGGATTTTTTATTAGAATTTTATGTATTTATTTATTATCGTTATTTATTATCACTATTTTTTTGCGCACTGAAGAGGAGCAAGTAGAGCTCGAAACGTTTGTATAATTATTATTTCAAATTAAGAATTTTCTTCTCAATAATAAAATAATATCGTATTGCTCGTTACACATGGCCTTAATTTAATAATTTATCATTGTTTTTATTGTCATACGAGCTTGAGCATTGGTATGTGATGTTTTGATTAGGTATTAATTTTGCATTAACAATCAAAGAGCTTTATCACAATAAGCGTAGACCTATAATATTTAATTACACGCTATGGTTAATAAGTCCAATATCAGAACACGATAAAATGTTTTATTTCCTTTATTAAATTTAATTAATTTATTATTAAGAAATAGAATTGTAATATTTTCAAGTATTCTACAAAGTCAATGATATTTTACAAAAATAATAAAATTTTAATAACTTAAATTGTATATATTTGTTGCACGTAACGTTTTCACCAACAGATTTAGAATATAATCATGTTAAATCATTATATTCCTTATTAATTTGATTGCATAGAAAATATTTAATTATCACGCACATGATTTTATATAATAAACAATTATCTCATCAATATGAATATGTGCAGATATAATATAATAAATATAAATATGTGAATATATTATTCTGTTTGCAATTTTTAATTATTAAATTATATTATTTCCAAATTATATGCATAATAGATATGCAACAAAACTATTATTATTAACAATATATATTTGCAATCCAGATATTATATGAAACTATTCACACACAAGAAAAATAATATTTTGAAAAGTAATTGCTGGTGTACGATTACATTTTTGTTTAATTGGCAAACAAATATTTAATAAAATTTATTAATTTAAAAAAAGGAAAAAGAAAAATGAATCTTTTCAATATAAAAAAATATAAATATATAAATAAATATATAATAACAAAATATATACATTCTAAGCATTTAAATAATAATACAATTTTAAAACAAGACCATTTATATAAATATTTATATACAACGTATTCTAATTATGTTATTCAATATTTTTCAATATTTCTCTCTAATAATTTATTTATAATAAATAAACACAATTTGAATGTAATACGTGATTGCCATTTTCCAAATTATGTAAGCGATTATCTAATCGTGTACATAAATATTTATTTTACTATTATTTTGTAAATATACCTAAAACGATAACTTTGGAATGTTTTAAATATATATCAATTGAGATATTTCATTTGAAATATTTTTAATATATACTATGATGAAATATTTCAATTGTAACATTTATGAATTATATCAAAAACAAATACGTAAAATGTATCATTTGAAATCTAAATGAAACAATTTGAAACATTGCATGTATATTTCATGTTTAGTGGGTTAACGTTAACAGGAATTTTCAAGATCTCTGCAAGGTCAAATGAATATCAGCATCATCTGTCTTTCTTCAAATCCTATGGTGTTTGTTTGAAACATTTTTTCGTCTTGCATATTTAACAAGTTTATTTAAATGTCGTAGGAAGTTTTATTATCAATAAATCATCAATGCCTCTTAAAAATTCTTGTTTAATCTGTAAGTAAATCCTGTATTTATAAATCTTGTTTGTACAGAAATACCTATTTCATAAGTAAATTTTGTACTTATTAAATATCTCGAAAGTATATAGGAAAATTTCAGACAAAAGTTGTTTAGTTTAAAGGGAAAACAAAGATAGGCATTTAACTTCGATTGGTATTCATCATTTTGTGCATAAAAATCTTGAGGTAAGATTATTGAATCAAATATATAGTGAAGAATCGATAAATTAAAAAAAAATAGAATATTTCTATTTATAAAAAAAATTAGATTTACTTCAAATTTTCGATTATGATTTTTAATTTTAAGAAATTTTAGGTCTACTGCAATGATGATTTATTTACAATAATAATAAATAAATACTATTTTGACGTGTCAATGTGATTACGTGAATTACAAGTACTATACAAAAGAAAAATGAACAGATGTAATTTCATTTCTTTTTAACTGCAGTTTCTGAAGTATTGTTTAATTAGTGTAATAATTTTGAATCTTTGCATATGTTTATTAAAATAATTTATAATGTATTTATATAACTTTTTTATTTTACAGATCCGGAAAAATAAAAAAAAATTAATCGGCTGCTCAGGCGCTGTATAAAAGCTGCCATAAGCGCTGAATTAGAACATCGGCTGCTAATAGCGCTGAATTTTGGCTTGCCCTAGACGCCTGCATCCAATTACAAAAATTAATTTTGTTCGGCCTATTACGTATCCAAACTAAAATTATTCGCTATTATAGCGTTTTCGTCTGTAATAGCGCAGATTTTTGGCTTGCCCGTGGCGCCTATACAATTAGAAAAAGTATTTTTGTTTTGGGTCTATTACACATCCAAATTAACAGTATTCGCTTTTGTAGCATTTTAGTCTGCAATATCTCAGACCTTTCGCCTGCTCTAGGCGTCTAATTAGAAAAATCTTATTTGATACTTGCATCACTAGAAGGCTGCCCCAAACGCCGTATATCTATAACTAAAACTGTCCCAAACAACTGAAAATGGATCATCAGTGTCACAAGTTCCATTATGGCAATAAGGAAAAGAATATTTTGGCTTTCAAAGAATGGTTGACGGAAACGATGATAGACAGTTTCCATGCGCTACTCGAGAGCAATTCTGATTATGCACCTCGACCTGTATGGTTGACAATATTTCCCGATCAGATTGTTCCACTGAATAATTCAAAGAAGAAGCATTTGCAAATACTGCACAGTGATTTTGGTGGTGGACATTGGGTTGCTTGCCATTACGATGCAAAATCTATTATTATATATGATTCTCATGAAGGTAGTCGTAATGCAAATATACATAATTTGAATGGAGAAATTCGAATTTTTGTGGACAGATTATTTCCCTTTCATGATTGTCAAAACAATCTAATAGTTTTTCCTAAAGTTCAGTCGCAAGGTGACGGTTATAATTGTGGTCCTATGGCAATTGCGATTGTTACATCTATTCTGTTTGGCGTAAATCCTTGCATCGTGACGTATAATCAATCGTTGCTAAGACCTCATTTGTCCGCAATGTTTGAAAAACAAACAATAACTCATTTTCCGTACCTCTATGATTCAATTGCTCCATTAACGCTACTGCCGTTGGAGACATTGAAAAGACGAGAGAGGGATGCACTGAGAAAAAGACTTGCACGTAGTAAGGAAACTGAGGAACAGCGTTCGAAACGAATCGAAAAAGATGCTTTTTCTCACAAAGAAAAATATTTTATGAATCCTGCAACAAAACGTCAGATAATGCGTGATCAGTACCATAAGGATCCTGAAACAAAACGTCAGATAATGCGTGATCAGTACCATAAGGATCCTGAAACAAAACGTCAGATAATGCATGATCAGTACCATAAGGATCCTGAAACAAAACGTCAGATGGTGCGTGATCAGTACCATAAGGATCCTGAAACAAAACGTCAGATGGTGCGTGATCAGTACCATAAGGATCCTGAAACAAAACGTCAGATGATGCGTGATCAGTACCATAAGGATTCTGAAACAAAACGTCAGATGGTGCGTGATCAGTACCATAAGGATCCTGAAACAAAACTTCAGATGGTGCGTGATCAGTACCAAAAGGATCCTGAAACAAAGCGTCAAAAAATGCGTGATATAACGTTCGCAACGCTCGTACCCAGACGAAAACACAATGCGATGCCTCTCACTCGCACCCGCATGCTCTCCGGTCCGATGAGCTGGTCGCCGCTCATAATTTTTGGATTCGACGGATTCAACTCAATCTATTTGTTGACGACATAGCTCGCCTAAAACAACTACGTTGCGTCTCAAAAACTAGTCCATTAGCTTCGCTTTCTCCTTACATAGACAGAGACAGCTTGTTACGCGTTCGAGGCCGATTAAAGCACGCAAGCCTGTCAGATGACGCTAAACATCCGCTAATTTTAAAATCACATCCATTGGTCCACCTCCTTATCAAACAGATTCATGTTGCGGCCCTACACGCCGGTCCGCAACTCACACTCACGCTCCTGCGACAACAGTATTGGCTAATTCGCGCTCGCGCCACTGTGCGTACCGTCCTCTACCAATGTATTGTGTGCACACGAGAGAATGCACACGTGCCCGAACAGCTTATGGGCGACCTGCCGGATTTCCGCGTGAACCCGACTTCACGCGCCTTTAATCATACCGGCGTCGATTACGCGCGTCCGTTACTAGTGCACACCTTAACGTACGACTAAAGGTCGTGGTCATAAAGCCCAAAAAGCTTACCTCGCAATTTTTGTATGCATGACCACGAAAGCACTGCACCTAGACGCAGTATCGGATTATACTACCGCGTCGTTCCTTGCCGCGTATCATCGTTTTACCGCACGTCGTGGCATTCCGCATGCAATGTACTCCGATCACGGTACCACGTTTCAAGGTGCCGATCAAGAGCTTACGGCCTCCTTCCATGCAGCCACGCGTGATCCAGCATTTCAAAATTACATAGCTCAAGAAAATACTGCATGGCATTTCATACCTCCCGCTGCGCCGCAATTCGGAGGCCTATGGGAGGCTGCCGTACGCTCTGTGAAACATCACATTAAACGCGCTATTGGAACGCACACCTTAACGTTCGAAGAGATAACCACATTACTATGCCGTATCGAACTTTTCTTAAATTCTCGTCCCATCGCTTCCGTGTCCGACGCTTTAGACGATTATACCGCTCTGACTCCGGGTCATTTTTTGATCGGCGCATCCTTAAGCTCGATCCCGGAGCCGAGCTTACTCGAACTCGCCGAAAATCGTTTATCTCGCTGGCAACTAGTGCAGCAATTAAGCGAACGCGTCTGGAAGGCATGGAAAGATACGTATTTGAATACCTTACAACAACGCCCTAAATGGCGTTCTGTACAAACTCTAGCCACACCCGGTAGATTAGTCTTACTTCGCGATCCACTTGCCCCTCCAAGTCGATGGAAGCTTGGGCGTATAGTTAAATGCCATCCAGGCAGCGATCGGCTCGTTCGAGTCGTTACTGTTAAAACGGCTGAATCCGAGTTCAAGCGCCCCATTACAAAACTTTGTTTTCTTCCGGTCGACATCAACAATGATAGCGAACATCATTCCGCCATGGTGGGCGGCATTGGATTGTAACTGTCCGATTGAATATTGTAAATTTACGTTAAATTTCATTGACCGCAAATATTGTATTCATATCGAATGTCAATCACATTCGAGGCGGACGGTATGTTGACGCATATCATAAATTTGTATAATCAATAGACTCTTATATTAATCGCTTGTATATCAACGGAAAGGTTCGATCGTTCGAACCGACACACGACAACATTATCGACCTTGTTCACCATCCCATGTGATAAGAGTCACGCTGTCACGTGTACATTTTATTTATTCCTATTCTTTCGTCGCTCCGATTCGCCGAAACAAACATCCGATCCCGAGAAAGAGGGGATTCCGTGACGAAAACTCGGAACGCTCCCGAAAACCGAGAATCAGATCTCTGCGAACCGTGCTATCGATCAGCTGCAAATACAAGTAAACATATGTTCGTTGCTGTAATCACTTTCCTCTCGGAGCGAGCCTTTACGAGGCTGTACAAGCCACCAGTCGATCAACAATAATTTGAATTAGAGCGACGCCGTCGCGCCTACTGATATCGATAACAGAAACTATAGATAATTACCAGTTCATATCTACAAAATATCTACGATTTTAACCGAATTGAATAAGAAATATAAAAATATTTGATTAAAATACAGTAATTAATTATGAATGTAATAAGTTCATACTTCCACAAAATATTGGCAAATCTTCTGGGCTTTATGACCACGACCTTTAGTCGTACGCACTAGTAACGGACCCGCGTAATCGACGCCGGTATGATTAAAGGCGCGTGAAGTCGGGTTCACGCGGAAATCCGGCAGGTCGCCCATAAGCTGTTCGGGCACGCGTGCATTCTCCCGTGTGCACACAATACATTGGTAGAGGACGGTACGCACATTGGCGCGAGCGCGAATTAGCCAATACTATTGTCGCAGGAGCGTGAGTGTGAGTTGCGGACCGGCGTGTAGGGCCGCAACATGAATCTGTTTAATAAGGAGGTGGACCAATGGATGTGATTTTAAAATTAGCGGATGTTTAGCGTCATCTGACAGGCTTGCGTGCTTTAATCGGCCTCGAACGCGTAACAAGCTGTCTCTGTCTATGTAAGGAGAAAGTGAAGCAAATGGACTAGTTTTTGAGACGCAACGTAGTTGTTTTAGGCGAGCTATGTCGTCAGCAAATAGATTGAGTTGAATCCGTCGAATCCAAAAATTATGAGCGGCGACCAGCTCATCGGACCGGAGAGCATGCGGGTGCGAGTGAGAGGCATCGCATTGTGTTTTCGTCTGGGTACGAGCGTTGCGAACGAAACGAAGGATATACGCGGTGACGCGCAGTAATTTCGGCCACGAGGAAAATCGGGATTCAAGCTCCCAATGGTTTACCGAGCATGTCGCGCAAGCTTTTGAATCGCGTAATTCACTATGCGTTGCCGGGATGTCGGATATGACTGGCCATTGATCGGAACGAATGTGATAACCATGGTGGGCCGTGCCACCAAAGTTGGTGATTAATAAGAGAGGCAGGGTCGGTACCGCGAGATGCGCAATCTGCGGGGTTGTCGTGCGTGGGCACGTGATTCCATTTTCCATTGGGAAGAAGCTGTTGCATTTTTGAGACTCTATTCGCGACAAACGTCTTCCACCGCGAGGGACTTTGACGTATCCAAGCGAGGACGACCATGGAATCGCTCCAACACCAATAATCGATATCGGGAAGGTGAAGAGCAGAACGAGCGAAATCTATGAGTTGTGCTAGTAGGAGCGCAGCGCAAAGCTCCAAACGCGGGACGCTAATGGTTTTGAGCGGCGCGACTTTAGACTTAGCGAGGATCAGAGTATTGGTAATGCAACCGTCGCCCGAAATGACACGGAGGTAAAGCGCTGCCGCATACGCTCGCGTGGAGGCGTCTGCGAATCCGTGTAATTCAATTCTGTTGTTCGGATGATACTGCGTCCAGCGCGGAATAGTTAACTGCTCAAGGAGAGGCAACGTCAATTGAAATGTTTCTCATTTGCGCAACATCTCGGCGGGAAGCTCGTCATCCCAATCAGACTTCGTCAACCAGAGATGCTGCAGGAAAATTTTCGCGGTTACGATAACGGGAGCTACCCACCCGAGTGGGTCGAAGAGTTGCGCGATGACTGATAATATTCCGCGCTTAGTTTTCGCGACTGTTATTAAATTCGAAACTTGAAAGGTGAAGATATCGTGTTCCGGTTTCCAGGTAACTCCGAGAATTTTAATGGAATCGTGATCGTGCAAATCTTTGTTGGTTGCGAGTCCATGGTCGGAAGGATCGAGATCTTCAAGGAGCGTAGGGCAATTGCTCGCCCACTTACGCAAACGAAAACAGCCTTGAGATAGCAACGAAATTAACTGATCTCGTGTTTGTTTGGCAGTTTCAAGGTCGTCGGCGCCGAAAGTACAGTCGTCGACGTACGTTTGCTGTAATAGAACCGGTACCGCGAGCGGAAACTGTGAGCTTTCGTCCTCGGCTAATTGCCGTAAGACTCGCAAGGCCAAGAATGGGGCAGCGGCTGTGCCGTAAGTGACGGTAAGAAGTCGGTATTCGTCGACCTGAGCCGTCGGAGACGATCGCCATAAGAGGCATTGATACTTCGTATCGAGAGGGTGTACTAAAATCTGCCTATACATTTTGGCGATGTCCGCTGATAGTGCAAATCGAGGTTGTCGCCATTGGAGGACGACCGCTACTAGATCGGTTTGCAATTTTGCTCCTACATGAAGAGCGCTATTTAATGATTTGCCGGTGGCGGTGTTGCACGACGCGTTAAACACAACACGAAGTCGGGTTGTATTGCTATGTTCACGGATCACGGCACGGTGTGGAATGTAGTACGCGGGAGCTTGGGCGGGAAATTCGGTAGGATTTATCTTAGTCATATGACCTAGGTTTGCGTACTCGGTAAGGAATGCGGTGTATTCCGTTGCTAACGATGGGTCGGTTCGAAAACGACGTTCGAGCCGTTCGAGACTCTTCAACGCGGCGAATCGAGAGTCTCCAAGGTCGCGAGGCGGGCCATTTCTAAAGGGAAGACGCACGACGTAGCGTCCTTCCATGGTGCGGTAGTGAGTCGTCACAAAATGCTCCTCACATTGGGTGTCTTCCGGACTCGGATGAACGCGGGCTGGGATATCTTCGAGTTCCCAGAACTGTTTTAAGGTATGCTCAAGATTAGGTGAAATGTTAGTATGATATGCGGGTACGGAATTGCGGGGGCAGGTTTCGACGGTAGGACCCGAGAGAATCCAGCCGAACGCGGTATTCTGCGCGAACGGTTCGTGTGGTGTTCCCTTGTGTGAACCGTCGCGATGAATATTTCCATACATATCGGCTCCAATTATTATATCGATTGGCGTAGGACTCAGGAAATCAGGATCGGCTAATTCGAGGGCGTCGAGGTGCGTCCACTTAGTGTGAGACGCAACGGGAGGTGGCACGTATTCCGCGAGCGAACACAATATTAAAGCCGTCGTCGAATACGCGGGATTGTTACTTTTTACGGGACTAATTTTGATATTTGCTGCGTAGCGTGCGGAAGTTTTTGTTTGACCAACGCCAGTAACGCTTAAATTTTGCTTTACTCAAGGAAGACGGAGTAATTGCGCAAGATTCTCCGTA
The DNA here is from genome assembly GCF_048542155.1 of Nylanderia fulva. Lineage (NCBI taxonomy): Eukaryota > Metazoa > Arthropoda > Insecta > Hymenoptera > Formicidae > Nylanderia > Nylanderia fulva. Next base: position 9,285 of record NW_028190590.1, read on the forward strand.
ATGAGTGTCACAGCCGATCCTGGATCGATAAGCGCGCGAGCGGGAATGAAGCGACCGTGCGCGGAATGTACGCGGACGCGCGCTGTAGCGAGCAGAACGGCGGAATAGCTGGCATTGAACGTGTTAGGGTAAGAGCGACAACGTTTTTGTCTTGGTCTTTTTTCGTCTCTTCTTTTGAATGTGACGATTCAGCATACGGTAACTTTGCGTGGTTCCAAGGTGAGTGAAGGAGAGTGTGATGCTTTTGCTTACATTCTCGACAACGATGCTGTTGGTGCAATCCTTTAACGCATGGTTTGCCGCGAAACAATTTAACAACGGCGGTTCGATTTAATAAATTCGAAACGGGCGCTCCGGCGTATAAGCAGGCAAATTGTGTACATTGAAATAAACGATGATGGCCCTTACAGACCGGGCATTCGAACTTCACGCCGTTGTATGTGATGCTACGGATTTGGCCGATTTTAATTTTGACGAGGGTAGTCTCGGTCTGACTCGATGTTTTTCGTCGGGGCGATAACTTCGAACGCGCGAATGCGAGACTCTAAACAATTTGTCGAGTTGAGAATAGGACGGTAAATTTTGCGATTCGCTCATTTTTAATTCCCACGCTTTTCTCGAAGCTTTGTCGGTTTTTGCGAAACGAGGAACACGAGAACATCGCTCCCACGTATCGACGGGACGTTTTAGATTTTTCAGCGCTTGTACGGTGGTATTGGTTGTGTCCCGCAGAGTCTGCAACTCTTTCGCGGTTTCATGCGTTGCCGACGGTAACGAGAATAAAATTTGAAGATGGGAGTTGACGATTCGACGTTGATTTTCAAGCGCGACGATAAGATTTGCCACGCGACTTCGAAATTCGCCATCGGTTGCCGGCTAAGTGACTCAGCGACAGTGCTGGCCTCCGTAACGATTGGACATAAGTAATGCAGGCGTTTCTACATTTGTTAAATCGGGATTCGTCAATTCCCATTGCTTAAATCTTCCGGAACGTTCCAATCGCTCTAGAAGACCGTCAAATTTCGGTTAATTCGATTCGCGGTAAACGCGGAGGAACGGGGGCGGACCATGATGATAATCGTGTAATTTGCCCGTTCGGAAGCGTCAATGATGTGATGTGCGGGGCGGCAATGGGAGGTTGGCAAATTTCGGCCAAGTAAGCAAGGGCCAGAGCATCATCTGGACCTCGGATTGTTGAACAGCTCCTCGGTAGTAATCGATTGCGTGGTCTTCGTAGCGGCCCTCGGCGAGGAATAACAGCTTGGCGTGTGACCCCCCGCGAATCTCCCGGAACTGTTCATTGACGCGTTCCATCCGGTTTGCAGCCACGTGGACGGGTCATCTGGGTGGCCGAGTTTTGGAAATTGATACGGCATTTGCAACCGATCTAACAAGGTCGAGCTGGTGCCTCCAAAAGCGTTTGCGGTGGTAGCCATTATGGATGGCGGCTGCTGCGTTAAACAACGTAGGTCCGTGATCAAACAGCAAAGCAACAAGTAATGGGATGTACTTCACGATTTGTCTCTTCTCTCGTTAGCGATCCGGCTCGAAGACCAAAAAATGTTTTGTCGATATCAGTGGCGCGACGGCGTCGTCGCTCGAATTCAAATTATTGTTGATCGATGTTGGCTTGTTACCGCCTCGTGAGGGATTCGGCTCGAAAGGAAAGTGTGACAGGCAACGAACTATGTTTACTTGTATTTGCAGCTGATCGATACGATAGCACGGTTCGCAGAATCTGATTCTCGGTTTTCGGAGCGTTCCGAGTTTTCGTCCCGGAATCCTCTCTTTTCTCGGGATCGGATGTTTGTTCGGCGAATCGGAGCGACGAAAAGAATAGGAGTAAATAAAAGTACACGTGACAGCGTGACTCTTATCACATGGGATGGTGAACAAGGTCGATATGTTGTCGTGTGTCGGTTCGAACGATCGAACCTTTCCGTTGATATACGAGCGATTAATATAAGAGTCTATTGATATACAAATTTATGACCATGCGTCAAAGTTTCTGTATTCGAAAGTCCGGAGGAGATTAAAAAAAGAACATTTTTCAATATTTCTATGTATGTAGATTGTTGTTGGACTATGCATTGCCATATCTGTAATGATTTATGATTAAAATATACTTCACTGTAATGTTTTTCATAGGCTACGTTTTTGAATTTACTGCCAGTATTATAAATCTGTAGTACATAATATAAAATATAGATTTCAAACCAGAATGAATATCAAAAAGCAGCCTTAGCCTTAGCTGTTAATTTTAAATATACATTGCTTTTATTTAGATGGAAGCATTACTTCTTGGAGATGCTGCATATCCATGCCTTCTCCAATTAATTACTCCATATCGGGATAATGGACATTTGACACAGGCCCAAAGAAATTTTAATCGTATTACACAGTCAATGCAGGAATTTCAGTTGAGCATGGATTTGGAATACTGAAACAACGTTTCAGCCAGTTATATTTCCTCAAGTTGAGGATATGCAATTTATCGTCAAATTCATCTTCGCTTGCTGCGTTCTTCACAATTTGGCTGACTTGGATGATTTGCAACACATGGAAGAACCTTGAAGTCGACAACCATGCTGATATAAATGCGCAGGTATTGTTACATAATGTCCCAGCAGCAGATAGAAATGAAGCATCCGGATGATGATCGACTGGTCGCGATCTCAGAGACGAATTATGTAGACAACTGTTTCAACGATGATTTTAGCGTATCCAAATAAATTTGTTTAAATATTATGTTCTAATTATAATATTTAAATATTATGTTTATTATTTTTTTAAATATCGACTATCGTGTCGTTGTCAACGTCGACATATCCATAGGCATTGTATCAATCTGGTCGTTCAATTAAAAAAGGATGATATGTATTTAATGGACAAAACATCAAAGTGATTTCAAATATTTATGTTGTTTCGTTCTAAAAATTAGAAACCAATTGTACAATTATATAGTTTCAAGATTATAACGATTATAACCATTATACGATTACACAAATTATATTTCATTTATTAATAATATGAATTATTTGACGATTAGATAGCTCTATTCACTTCATTTTAATTAAAAATTATTAACGGTTGAAGTAAAAGTTTATAAAATAAATTTTATGTAATATGTAGCCAACAAAAGGGGGGTCGCGATCTCAGAGCAAATTATGTAGACAATTTTTTCAACGATGATTTGAATAAGAGTATCCAAAAATTTTTTTAAATATTATGTTTAATATTAATATTTAAATTATGTTTATTTTTTTTTTAAAATGTATGGTGTTGTCAACGCGAAATATCAATACTGTTTGTATCAATCGGTCGTTCAAAAAAAAATTGTAGTAGTATTTAATGTACAAAATATCAAAGTGCTTTCAAATTTTATGTTTTTTTTTTATAAAAATTAGGAAACAATGTAAATTATAGTTTAAAGGGTTATAAAAAACCATAACGTTTACACAAATATATTCTTTATAAAAATTAAAATTTTACGATTATATATTTTCTATTAGCTCATTTAATTAAAAATTATTAAATTTTGAATTTAAATTTAAAAATAAATTCTTTGTAATATGAAGAAAAAAATAAAACAATTTTGAAAAAAATTTATCCATACTTAGTCTTTATTTTTATATACCCCTATTTTTCATACAAAAGAAAAAAATAAACGAAATGAAAATATATTTTTTTTGATTTTTTATCGATAATTAACAAAAAAATGTAAATTGAAAAAGAAATGACAGTTTTGATTTTCAACACGTTTTGTACGTTGACTGCAAGAAAATAATTGCTTTATTAGTAAAAAAAAACTCGATAAATAAAAGAGTTTTTTCCAATTAAAAAACTCAAAAAAAAAATGCCCGCTTTTTTAACAAAAGAACTCAATAAGTAAATGTAGCTTTCTTTGCGAGCTTTATAAGTTTTTTTACGGTTTATCAAAAAAACAGAAAATAAAAAAAAAAAAACTAAAAAAAAAATTAAAAAATAAAAAATTTCAACGAAAAAAAAATTTAAAAAAAATAACAAAAATTTTTAAAATTTTTAAAACATTAATTTATTTACGGAAAGTCAAAAGTTTGTAATTTGGTTTAAAGTAAAAAATGAAGTGATTGAAAATGTGTACATTTTTTAGCTTTTTTTTACCCTTTAACCTGTAGAGTTTCACATTTTTCCAATGATGAAAAGTCTAAATTAGATCAATTTAAAAATAATTTTTGTAAAACCCAAACACTTTTCTTTTTAAAAAAATTAAATTAAACTTTAATAAAGTTCATAAATTTTATAAATTTGATAATATCTTATTAACATTTTTTAAAAGACAATGTGTCTATTTCTGATAATTACTATATCTGACAGATGCTTGTCAGGAAAAATGTGTACTTTCGCAGAATTTATATGGTAGAAAGATTAATAAATGTGTTTACTACATTTTCTCCTTTAAGTAGGCAAAGGAAGCAGAACTTTATGAATGTCTATGTATACATATAATTTAGGTAAACCTTCAGTCTTTATATATCTTATTAATCTTCTTCGTCTGATGAATCTTGTGTTGAGTATGTTTTTATGTACTTTCTATTTTCTCTCTAGTATCTTAGTTTGCCTTTGTAAGTATCTATTTTCGGTTCTTTTGCATTGTAATTGTTCTATTTGTAATCATTACATTTTTTAAGCTCCGTCAGGTATTTGGTACGTGTTTCTTGTTTGGCATCACTTTCTCTTGTAGCACAGCACAGATGGATTCCTTAAGTGATTGTAGAGTATGCGCCAATTTGCCATCTCGTACTTTGCTTTTGTATTTATTAAAGATGAGCAACTGCTATCCGTCATGGACGATTTGCTGCTACCTATTACTGATTGAGATTGACTGTTAATGCAGATGGTGTCGAAGGTGGCGAGTCTAGTGCAATAGAAGATTGTTCTTCATTACATTCCTATAATAGAAAACATTTTAAATTATATCTAAAAATATATCTAGAAATGAATTAAAAACATTTAAGGAGATGATTACTCACTGAGACAAATTTTGACTGACCACTTTTGCAAAATGTCTTCTTGAGAAACCATTCCATTGCGGCCAGCTACAAAAGATGGCCACTCCACTGTGACTTTTTCCAAATAAGTTTATCATTTCACTGTAAAGATACATATGTATTCTATTACTTACTTATTAAATACTAAATATAATACTAACTACTTAATAAAAACAGAATATTGTAAGAATGACAAAATAAAAATATGAAAACAAATCGACTGAACTATTAATTATAATGTTTTTAATTCAAAACATAAATAATAAGTATAATTATATACAGGTAAAACACAAGATAGAACTTACTCTTTAAATGGAAGAGGTTTAGTGCCTTTTTCCGACTATTTTTTCCCATGGTCCTGTTTGAATCCATGTTTTATCCCAGTCTTCTTAACAATTTAAATTTATTTTTCATGTGATTTTAGTACATTCACATAACCCTTTCGTGAAGGATTCTGCTATCGCTTGAAACATAGCCTCTTCCTTTTGTATATTTTCTGTTCTGGAATTTTTTTTCATGCTGTTCATACTCTTGAAAAAACAACATTATGTTTTCTATTCATAATCAAAATAGCCATCATTATTGACAACAGAAGTATTCTCTCTTCATTATCTGAGTCTATAATTGAAGAGTCCAATGAAGACACAATGTAGGCGTGTGCTTGCATAAAGCTTGTTACAGGAAATCGTAACAGTCAGAACTCTCATGGACTTTAATCTGAGGCTGAATTTCAGAAGGACCTGCTTTATTTAGTAAAGCATTCACAATTGAAGAGTCTAGTGAAGACAAAGTTGTAGGTGTGTACTGCATAGAGCTTGTTACAGGAACTGTAACAGAAGGACTCTCGTGGATTATAGTCTGAGGTTGAATTGTAGAAAAACTTATTTTATTCAGTACAGAATCCAAAGGCGCAGTTGTGGTTAGGAACTGTGTCGAGTTTGTTGTAGCAGTTACAACAGAGAAGTACACGCAAAAGTCTGGGGAGGCTTAATTAATTTTAATGATACCAGTTTAGGTTTCACAGCTGAAAAATAAAACTATTAATATAGTACAATATTTATGCAATTTAAATTATCTTAGAATAAAATCATTTAATCTATCTCTTAGAATTTATTTTATTAGTTAATTAAGTAAAAATATAAAAAGTATTATGAGTATTTAAGTAATCAGCATCATATATAAAATTCTTACCTGAATACTTAAAAGAAGTTTCCATTGTGAAATATCAAGACAGTAACGGCGTAGCCGAATAATAAAAGCGAGGTTATTGGACTACCCGACTCTTGAGCAGTGGATACTGTTTACAGTACAAGCTTCACACGCATGCGCGATAAAATAGCCCCAAATGCACCACTTTCGAAGGTGAGGCAAATAGAGCGTGCTCCTAATTGCTCCTTAGAGTATGCTCTAACGTGACGCGAACATCTAGTCGCCATCTTGTTTCCGGTGACACGAACGTATTGGAGCGCATTGGAGTGAGAAGGAGCATGTTAGGGCATGCGACGCGAACAAACCTTCGAAGTCATGCCGGCGGGGGTTATGCCCTGGTAGGTTCAACCTTGCCGGATGAGTTTGGAAGGAGAGGACAGACTAAGAATGCACCAAACGTCTTAAGCCAAGGTGTAAGGCAACGTGCCGATGGCTGCTTGGCCACGAAGACGTGAAACAGCGCCGGTCGCAAACGTTCCCTCTGGGGTACCTGCCGACCCCCCAGAGTAGCTAGGCTTGGTGATATCATGGAGGCTCTGAATCACTTGATACTTGTTCCTACCATACTCGTGGGATGAAAAATGGAGAAAAATGAAAAAAAAAACTAAAAATACACTCAAACCAAAGTTAACGATGAAACACAAACCGGAGATAAAGAACAGGACCCGTTCAAGAGAAGGGAGTCTATTCCCAGATCACCACCACCATCGGCGAAAATAATAACTGGAGGAATAAATAGGCCTTGCTTTAGCGCTTTGCTTGAACAAGGTGAGGAGGCATACGACTCTCCGGCTGAAAAAAAAACGACAAAAACGCCCCAGTTCAAAAAATACCAGAGAAACTGATGATAATGATGTATTTATTTTTCTGAACCTGTTCAAAAAAGCAGTGCGAATAGTGTGGAAAGAGAGAAACTGGAACAAAAAGGCTCACCGAAAGTTGAAAAAGGACGACAAGGAAGTTACGCTAGAAGAAGTGAGATCTGAAAGAGTAGCTCTAGAAGAGTTTCTCTTTAATGAAACACTAAAATCAATAAGAATACATTAAGTTCATATTGTCTAAGTGGGTGCTACTAGAAGGGAATTACAAGGAGAGTATCGTTGAGCAGAGAAAATTAAAGGTACTTCCTTGGCATTGAAATAAAAATTCTATCAGTTCGATGTCTATGTTCAACAGTGGGCGTTCATCATGGTCCGGAACAGCAGCATCACTAGAAACAGAAAAAAAAAAAGAAAATTATCCAAACGTATAACTAAAAAAACGGATTCAAGGACTATTCTCGGTTAATGATTGTTAAGCTTTAATATGAAAAAGGACCAATTTAACGTTTTGAGGATGTAAAGAACAAACTTACAAAGGAAAATGAATCCGTTCAATTAAAGAAATAAGGATTATTAAAAGAATGAGAAAGGTGGGAGACTGAGGCATTTAGTGGAACCGGAAGGTGGAGGAAACAAATTATTAAAAAGATCACAGCCAGCTAATTATGAAGACAATGAAATGCGGGCTGAAAAACAGAGCTGCCTACGAAAAAACTGGACCCAGTTGAAGTATTATGAGTAGAAAGAAAGTACGGTCTACCGAGGAGCAGTTTATGGAACAATTTGGTCTAAAGACGTTGAAAAACTTGGAATCGCCAAGCAGGAGAATAAAAGCAGGTGTGTTAACTACAGATAAAAACACATTTGTTTTAAAACCAGAATACTAAAAACTGCGTAATAGAAGGTGACAGGAGAGATAGAAGAAAAACTCTTGGAGCACGAACGATATATAGACTGGAGATCAGTACAAGGTTGAATGAGTATTAGAATGGGATAGGTGTTTCCGTTGGTACTAGGCTTAGGCCACGTGTCTAAACACTGCAAGGAAAAGGACACCCCAATTGGACACTGTGGGGGGGGGCCGGGGCCATATAAGCACCAATTGACTCAGGCGAGAGAGAGAAATCTGCAGTCTGCGCTAATTGTACAAGGAAGCTAAAAGAAAGGCAAACATCATACTGTTAAGTGGACAAGAGATGCCCGGGAGTAGTATCTAAGAGTTAACTGAATCTAAAGAATATAAAATAGATTATACATAATTGATTAACATACTTTCAAATGTTGGCCGTTCGGCCGACGGCATCTACGAAGTAGTAAGATTAAAAGTAGAGGAACAAGGCATTGATGTGTTGTCTGTACCAAGACATACGTATTTCCAAGGCAATGTCAAAGGCTTGGCTTCACCTTGGTCAAGGTTGTTCAAAGTTGAATAAGGGTGACAAATACAAAAGCTGCATTAGTTGTATATAACCAGGAAATAACTTCCACAAAATCGAAAATCGGTTTACGGGTACGCAACATATAGCTTGAGCACATATAGTTAATATGAAAGTGTAAACTTAATATTGGTATCAGTTTATTGTCAATTTTCAATGGAGCCTACTAAAAACTATTTTATTAACTAAGTGGGAGACTATAATAGAAACGTTCAAAAGCCACGAACAAGATCATATCAATGGAACTCCAATGCTTACTCCCAAACTTGGTACGCAAAGAGAACGGACGCGGAAAAGGCGGACGTACTCGAGGTGTCCTTAATAAAAAATGTTTATACATGTGAACAGCATTGGGAAACGAACCAACGTGTCTCTATATAATAGGCTGAGTCCAATGAGAACTGGCCTGTGGTGAATAGTGGAGTACCTGACGGATATTAATGATTGGCAAGGTCTCCCGAAAATGAGCCTTCCTCAGACCATATTGTATATAACTTTGACATAACAACAATCACAAAATTCCAGAAGAACCAAATTCAGGTAATCACAGGACAACTCTTTATAACTAAGAAGTCAATTGGGATCAGTTTGGCATGTGATTAAATCAGAACTCAATGGGACCTTTTGTAAAGAAATTACAACATACAGTCGAGAACGCTCGATGTTCGTCGTTAACTATTTAATACGAAAGATTGTCTTAATATGGCAGTCGCAATTAATTTTTATTCTTCGGATCACAAATGTTCTTCTCGGGTTTACCGGACGGCTCGTCGTACCAGACTCGCCTTCCGTGCCGCATCGCTCCTTTTTAAAGACGCGGAAACTCTCTCCTAATTCGGCGCTTCGCCCTTGTGGACGCAATAACAAACTGTCGATGTACACAATTACAGAGAGCTCTCAGGAGCGTATATCGAAGGCGCGCGGGGATCACGGAAATTTAATTTTTTCCCAAACAAGATTGAATAGATAATAACACTATTATTATCAAAACAGAGCAGTAGTTAGATGAGAATAAATCATATAAATCATTTATTTATTACAAAAATTATACACTACAACTTTATAATCAATTATATTCATAAAAGATTTTTATCTATTTTTAGATTATAAATTTAATTATTTTTATTTTGGTAATGTAAATTATATTTAAAAAATTATTATATACGTGTGCATGTATGAAAGAATGTAATGTAGAAGAGAGAAAATAGACAGAGAGATCGAGACAGATAGATCGATAGATAGATAAATAGATAGCTAGATAGATAGACAGACATATAGATAGATAGATAGATAGATAGATAGATAGATAGATAGATAGATAGATAGATAGATAAATAGGTAAATCGATAGATAGTTCGATAGATAGACAGACAGATTGCTAAATAAATTGATATATATGTGTATATATACATATACAGGGTGTTCCAAAAGTATACGTTTTACAGAAAAAAGTTTCAGACAAAAATTGTAAAAAATCTATTAATTGATCTTATCAGTTTGACCTTGGATTGCGTTACCAAGGTCAGAATAAGGTCACCTTGAATTTCTTAGATGAAATCCTATATTTTTTATTACATATTCTTGTAGCTTATCTAGAGAGCATTCCAAAACACTAATAACATTATTTTTTATGGAGTATTTTTTGAGTTACAAAGGCTAACAATTTTTTGACATATAATGAAAAATATCTTTGTAAAATATTCCATTTTCGGTAATCATATCTTTTTTTGCACGGAATAATGAGACCAATGAATTAGTGTAAAAAAACACAGTTGCTTATAAAAAAAGTATGGTTGCTGCATATTGAATATTACATATTTTTTTTAACAATTATCTGTTTTTTTTATTGATCTTATTATACTGTGCAAAAAAGTAGGTATTGTTATGTATTCGGGAAAGTGTGGAAGGTAGGAAATAGAGAATTACACCCGTGCCGTAAATTCACTAATAACGATATATATATTTGTGACTCAAATATAATACTTGCGGTTCCATCGCAAGGCTAAACGCAAATGGCCAAGTCAAGTCGGCCAGACGCGCGCAGTTCGGGGGCCTGAACCTGTCCCGATTCGGCGCAGAACGGTCGACTGCGCCAATGCTAGACGCGCAAGTAGTACAAGACGGCGCATCCTTTTGAAAACTTATGAATATATCTAACACTTCCCTTCCTTAAGAGCATTCTCCTGCTTGTAAATGAGTTTGAAAGGGAAACGCGAAACGAAGAAGAAAAAGAAAAAAAAAACAAAAAAAACGAACTAAAAAGGAACGCGTATTCTATGGCGTATGCTGAACAAACAAAAAAAAGAAACAGAGTGGGAAAACGGAACTTCTATTTGACTGCATAACCCCATCGCTCTGGTTCTCTCCTTTCCCTCGCTGAACGCCTAGGAGTGCCGTTCGGTGGAAAAAGGAGATCTGGCTCCGCTTGCGGTTCAGGGTCATTTGTCGGCCGTCTTGTTTTTCGTACATTCGGTACTGTGGCGTTTTCGTCGAGTGGTCCCGATTCATCGAGATTTGGCTCGCTATTCACCCGCTCTTTCCGTCTTACGGATTTGGTCGATATGTCTTTTCACTATCCTACTACAATCTAAAACAATCATGTAATGTAATATGCCTATTTTACGCTGTATGTGTCCGAAAACCCATTTTTGTTTTCCTATGTAGTTTCGACACTGGACTCTTTCTCTCTCGCGTAAAATTCGCCGTTTTATACTCGCATTTACAAAAGTTTTTGGTTGTTCGCTTGGATGTATGAGATCCAATCTTGTTTTTATTTGGCGATTAAACATTAACTGAGATGGTGACACGTTCGTTCCACTGTGTGGCATAACCCGGTATTGTAAGAATATTCTTTGTAACGCGGCATCCAAGTCCGCGTGGTTCGCGTTTGCATTAGGTAATGCTTTCTTCAAAATTTGGACGAATCTTTCAGCTTGTCCGTTAGTTGACGGATTGTACGGTGCTGTCATTTTTTAAATAATGCCATTTTTCTTTAAATATGATTGAAATTCATTTAAAACGAACGTGCGACCATTGTCTGTGATGATGTATTTCGGTATTCCGAAATTCGCGAAAGTTTCTCTACATTTCTTTATTGTAGATGTAGCGGTTATATTGTGTAATATATATACTACCGGCCACTTCGTGTACGCGTCCACCATTACTAGGAATTGCTTACCCATGAATGGCCCAGCAAAATCCAAGTGTACTCTTTCGAATGGATATGTTGCCGGTTCCCAGACGTGGGTTTCGACTTTTGGTGGGTTGTTTCGCGTTTTGGTACATTCTTCGCAACTAGCTACTAAACGCTCAATGTCCTGGTCAATTCCGGGCCACCAACAATGCCCTCTCGTAAGACCTTTCATTTTCACCACCCCGAAATGTCCGGTATGCAACTCGTTCAGAATCTGGCGTCGTTCCGTCTGTGGCACCACAACTCGGTGTCCACGCATAATTACGCCCGTATGTAAGGTAAATTCCGACATTGGAATTTGAAAACGTCTGTTTGCAGTTACTCCTTTGCCTCTCTCCAGGGCTGTTTTAAGTTCTCTTAACGTATTATCTTTATCCGTCGCGTCCGCCAGATTCTTTGCGGTTGTCGGTAGTGTTTGAAGTACATTATCCTGGAAACTATCTATTACATCAATTTCTAATTGTTCGCCAGCTCGGATCGGGAGTCGGGACAAACAATCCGCGTTTGCATGATGCTCTGATTTTTTGTATTTAATGTCGTAAATAAATCCTTGTAGGAACAACGCGTAGTGTTGCATGCGTAGTGTACTGTACAATGGGAGGCTTTTTGCGGGTGAAAAGATTTGAACAAGTGGGCGATGATCTGTGTACAATGTAAATTTGTTCGCGTATAAACACTGGTGAAAATTCTTTACTCCAAAAATGATAGCAAACGCCTCCTTATCGATTTGAGAATACTTTTTCTGAGTTTCTGAGAGTGTTTTAGATGCGTATTGAATGACTCTCTCCGATCCGTCTGGATACACGTGTGACAGTACTGCCCCGACCTCGTACGGGCTCGCATCGGTGGCGAGTATTAACGGTAGCTTTGTATCGTAATGAACCAGGAATTTGTCGCTTTGAAAAGCCTTTTTTGCAGCATAAAAAGCGGTATCGCACTCTTTTGGCCAAATGAACGCAGTATTTTTCTGTAGAAGGCGATTTAGCGGGTACAGAAGTGAACTTAGATTTTTAATAAATCTACCGTAGTAGTTGATTAGTCCGATGAAAGCTCTGACTTCCGTTACATTTTTGGTTTTGGCATATTGTTCATTGCTTCTATCTTTTTGTGTTCTTTATGAATTCCCGCGCGATCAATCCTGTACCCGCAGAATTCTATGCTCTCTTTAAAAAATTCGCTTTTTTTTTCCGTATTTATCCGCAAATTGTAGTTTTGTAAACGTTCGAACACTTTCTCTAGACGCTCTAAATGTATCTCGTCCGTAGGTCCGCTGACCTTTATATCGTCCAGGAATACACTGACCCCGGGGATATCTCGTAAGATATTCTCGATTTCTCTCTGCCAAATCGCGGGGGCCGACGCGATACCGTACATCAAACGCGTCGGACGATACAGTCCTTTCGGAGTGTTTAAAGTCAACGCTGGTCTATCTTCCAGATTTACTTCTAATTGTAAATAAGCTTGTTGCAAATCAATCTTTGAAAAGGTAACCCTCCCCCCCCTCCCCGCCAAGGTTGAGAACAACTCATCGACGGTTGGTAAGGGGTGCTCATCCACTACTAGTTGCGGATTTACTGTAACGCTGTAATCGCCGCAAATGCGGACTCAATTATTCTTTTTGAGTACCGGAACAATCGGTGTTGCCCATTCCGATGAATTTACTTTTTCGAAAACTCCGTTTTCGACTAACTCGTTTAATTCTCGCTCTATTAGCGGTAGAAGTTTAAAGGGAACGCTTTGCGACTTTAAAAAAATCGGTTTTGTATCTGGCTTGAAAGACAGGCGGGCCTGTAATCCCGTAATCCTCGAAAGTCCCGGGGTAAGCGTATTCTGGTATTTGCTCAAAATTTCCTGTAATTTATTTTGACGCACTGTTGCTAGGGAATGTACCGTATTTGTATTCGCCTCTCAAAGGAATGTACTCAATGGACGTTTACCCAAAAATTTACGTAACCATTCTCGCCCTAACAACGGTTCTTTGGTTAATTTTGTTAAGTAAATATTTAACGCGTAACAAACACCTCGATAGTGTACTGAAACCGTAATATAACCTTCTATTTTTACCTTCTGTTTAGAGTACGTACTCAATTGAATGTCTGTTTTATGCACGGCAACTTTAGTAAAAAGGCGTATCGCTTGTTCGTAATTCATGATCGTTACGGCTGCCCCCGAGTCTACCTCGAACGTAACCCGGATGCCGTTTACCTTTACTGTCGTGTAAAATTTTTTACGGTTCTCGGTGTGTTCCAAAGACAGGATCTCATTTAACTGATTTGCCTCACGGTTACAGAAACAGACGGCCTATAAATGTCCCTTTATTCCGCAACCCTTGCACTCAATATCCCGGCTGAGCGTGCATTTGGTGGCCAGATGTCCTTTTCCACACCTGTAACAATTTACATTTGTATTTGAGTTAGCGCGTACATTTGGTGCCTTAGGTTTATTGAAGTTTTTCCTTGTATTTGTGTCCTTCGTTGCCGGCTTCTGCGATCTCGCCCAAGGTCCTCTTTGTTTTGATGCTTTGTTGTTGACGTAGTTCACCGCGACCTCGGTCCTGGAATGTAGTTGGTCGGTGTCTCGTTCCGATAATTCCATGCCGGTGGCAACGAACACTGCCTTATCGAAGGTGAGGTCCTTCGTCTCCAAAAGCCGAGATTGTATTCGTTTACTTAATAAACCGAACACAAATTGATTCCGCAACGCAGTTTGCAAGTAGTCCCCGAAATTGCAGTTGATGCTGAGCTTATGCAGTGCGGCGACGTACTGTTGTATCGTCTCCTCGTCCGCCTGCTTTTGTTGGTGGAAACGGAAGTTTTCTGTAATCTCGAGAGGAACCGGCGTGTACACGTCCGCCAATAATCGCTTCAATTCGTTGTACGTTTTTGTGTATGGATCGCCTGGCTCTACTTTATTGCTCACTATGTCAAACGCCGTCGGACCAATGTAATGTAAGAGGTACGGCACTCGAGATGCTTCCGGAATCCGGAAAAGCGTGAACGCCTCTTCCAATCGTTGTAGCCATCGACGCCACGCGCCTTGTTTCGGATCAAAAGACTCGATGGTGAAATTTGCCTGTACCATCGGCTGTATTGCCGTCGGCGGGTGCGTCATCGTACTTAACGTTCAGAACTTGGTACTGTTCCACGCTCTTCCGCCGCAAAAAAAAAAGAGATGTACGTACGTGGCACGTGATCGGTTTGCGTCCGAGATTTATTCAGTCTTCACTGGCTTCGCACACTCAATCCCATCCTCGTCGCCAAAATTGTTATGTATTCGGAACAGTGTGGAAGGTAGGAAATAGAGAATTACACCCGTGCCGTAAATTCACTAATAACGATATATATATTTGTGACTCAAATATACTTGCGGTTCCATCGCAAGGCTAAACGCAAATGGCCAAGTCAAGTCGGCCAGACGCGCGCAGTTCGGGGGCCTGAACCTGGCCCGATTCGGCGCAGAACGGTCGACTGCGCCAATGCTAGACGCGCAAGTAGTACAAGACGGCGCGTCCTTTTGAAAAACTTATGAATATATCTAACAGGTATGATTACCGAAAATGGAATATTTTACAAAGATATTTAACATTTTATGTCAAAAAATTGTTAGCTTCTAACCTTTATAATTCAAAGAGCACTTAATGAAAAATAATTTTATTATAGTGTTTTGAAAAGCTCTCGAGATAAGCTACAAGAATATGTAATAAAAAATATAAGATTTCATCTAAGAAATTTGAGGTGACCTTATTCTGACCTTGCTAACGCCGTCCAAGGTCAAATTGATAAGATTAGTAAATAGATTTTTTTCCCTACAATTTTTGTCTGAAACTTTTTTCTGTAAAACATATACTTTTCGAGATTGTTCAGTATTCCGATCTTTTTGGGGCACCCTGTATATATATATATATATATATATATATATTTATATTTATATTAGAATATCGCAAAAAATATATAGGTGGAGAAAATATTGAGAATTTCAAAATTATCTTTATTTTTAGAATGATCTCAAGAATACAAAATTTCACTGTAGACATCAGTTGCAGGACACCCTGTATATATGTACATACATACATACATAATATATATATATATATATATATATATATATATATATATATATTGTATATATGTATATATAAATGAAGAGTTTAACAAGACTCTATCATATAAATATATATTTAAAGTATAAGACAGGCGATAAGAGCCGATCGCGGAAGACAGTGCGTTATCCCAACGAAACTAAATTTTTCGTTAGAATTAAATATCTGTGCACAAGGCACCAAATTTTACTTGGTCACTGCCAAGATTTTAAAATATGAAATAATCTCATATTTGAGATTTAATTTCAATAATCCTTTAACTCCCCTACGGAAATAAATAAATGCAAGAGAAAAATATAGATTCGAAAGTCGCTGAATCGAGAATCGAACCCGAGACCTTTTGCTTGCCGGGCGACTGCTCTTCCATCTGAGCTATTCAGATCCTTTTGATTCTACACTTTTCTCTGATATATATAATAATGTTGATAAACAAACGCCTTTAAGCCAGCGTGTATAAGTTAAGAGTTTAACAAGGCTCTGTCATATAAATATATATTTAAAGTATAAGACAGGCGATAAGAGCCGATCGCGGAAGACAGTGCGTTATCCCAACGAAACTAAATTTTTACTTGGCAGTGACCAAGTAAAATTTGGTGCCTTGTGCACAGATATTTAATTCTAACAAAAAATTTAGTTTTGTTGGGATAACGCACTGTCTTCCGCGATCGGCTCTTATCGCCTGTCTTATACTTTAAATATATATTTATATATAAATGTATGTATTATATATATGTATGTATGTATAAAGGTGTCCTGCAACTGATGTCTACAGTGAAACTTAGATTTGTATTCTTGAGATCATTCTAAAAATAAACATGATTTTGAAATTTTCAAGATTTTCTCCATCTATAAATTTTTTGCGATATTCTAATGATACCCCTTTCATTCTTATTCAACATTTATGGGGTTCAATTTTTATAAAATTTTTTTACATAAATAAATATATATATATATAATTTCGAAAAATAACAATTTCTGAATAATAAAGCAGTCACTTGCTTATTTTATACTAGCTTTTCGGACCGCGCTTCGCGCGGTCCTCATATAGCCTATATTAATTCCGTTTTAACAAAAAATTAATTCTTTTTTTGTAATACCGCGAACTACTTCCACATTTGTTATCCGACTTTCACGAAATTTATACCAAAATAAATATTTAAATTTTTTTGTGGATGACTACTATATTATCTATTTCTTTCTCCCAGATATTTTATTTTACACCGCGTTTTGCTGTTCGAAAATCGAACGTCTAACGCAAGCTGAAAAGGCTTAAAACATTATTGCGTTAAAATTCATGCAGTCTTTTCATTCACATGCAACATGCAGCATGCTTAATTTTATATTAATATTATTTCAAATAGCGCTCGGCCGCACAGGTATACGTATACCCCGCGCCTGCGAAAAGGAAGCGCTTACGTCAAATCACCGATAATGGTAAACACCGCGGTCGCGCGAGAGGAGATACAATTTAGTCCCGATAATAACAAAACGACTATTTTTCTGAAAGTAAATAATTACACTAAACGCTCTTTCGACCTCAGCCGAACGATAGAATAAAGAGAATTGTTCTCGACTGTTCTAGAAACACGGGCCTATAAAAACCTCCTCTCTCGTGATCGCGGGGCTCTTTTCCGATTGCTTGTCGCGTCAAGAGTGTGCTTCTACTGTACGAAAAAGATCGCTTGTCTTTTTCGTTTTTTCACATCTAATTACCGTTGCTTGCGGAACATTTAGTTATTAATTACCGACTCGGCTATTTCTTTTGGTTTATTCTTATTAGTTAATTCTCGGGCAATTTCTGTGCGGTTTAAATAATTGTAATTTTTGTTGTTCGTAGTTTAAATATAATTTTTGTTCACGTTACGCGTGTGTTGAGTGCAGTGCTTCGCTGTCTTTTCGCTTCCGACCTTCCTATCCTGCCTTCCGTCGTGCACATTATTTGGTCCTTCGAGCCGGATCCTCAGGAACCTCCTTTGAATCCGGTGCCACGGAAGCAATAGTGAATCAGTCGGTGACCAGTGCTTCTGGAAAAAAGAAACAGTTTTAGAGATGACAGACACTAAGGCAATCATTGCCACAGCCACAGTGCTATACGGCAAGATCTCGCGCGCGTACGAGAACCTTCGGAAGCTCGGCGAGGCCAATATCACCCTCGGCGCGGTGGAGGCCCGGCTTCAAAATCTCGAGAAGCTGTGGGAGAAATTTGACGCGATTAACGATACGTTAGCCGATCGTGTGGACGAAATACGACATGAGGTTTACGCCAAACAAGATATCCCTTCGTTGGGCGAGGAGGTTTACCTGCAGAACAAGGGCCTCATGCTCGATCTGAAGAGCGCTCTTCAACGACAAGAGCATACATCCAGATCAATTTCGGCAGCGACACCGGCCGCCGCTTCTCGGACCGCATTGCCTAAAATTCAGCCGCCGACCTTCGCCGGGAAGTACGAAGACTGGCCTTCCTTCCGAGACCTCTTTCAGTCCATCATTGGCAGGAACCAGGCAGCCAGACCTGTTGAGAAATTGCACTATCTCAAACTCTGTGTCAAGGGTGATGCGGAGCTACTAATACGCAACCTGAACACTACAGAGGAAAATTACGAAATCGCCTGGAAGACGCTGAGCGATTTTTACGAAAACACAAAGTTGTTAACCCGAAACTACCTCAACAACTTCCTGGCGCTTTCTAAGATGAAAAGCGAATCCGCAGTTGAACTGGGGCGACTCTTCCACGGCGTAAAAACAACAATCAGCTCGCTGAAGAGCATCGATCGGCCCATCGATCGCACGGAGGACCTCTTTGTGCATCTGGTCGTTGAGCTCCTCGACAATCGTTCTCGTCGAGAATGGGAGAGCGTCATCAGTCACACGACCAACCCGCCTACCTACGCCGAGCTGGAAGCCTTCATCGAGCGACGACTTCATACTTTGGAGGCACTGTTTCCAGTCAAGAACGACAGCCGCAACCACAGCAGTGCAAAATCAACCCGGAGCCATCACGTGAAGAAAGCTGAACCGAAGGATAGGTCCAGAAGTCGGTGCGCAGATTGCCAGGACGATCACTTTATAATGTTTTGTGGCAATTACAAGGAGAAAACGGCTATGGCCCGCAGGCAGTTTGTCAACGATCAAAATCTCTGTTCAAACTGCCTGGGTCGACACCAGCTTACGGAATGCGCGTCAAAAAAGACTTGCACTACGTGCGGCAGTCGGCATCACTCCTCGCTGCACGACGCCTTCTGCAACGCCCAGATCGCCACGACATCACACTTAGCGCAAGGATCGCACCCTGCCTCTGTCACGGTGTTGCTCGCCACAGCTCGAGTCCGCGTCCTCGATTGCCACGGATCCTGGCATTCCGCCCGAGCGCTGATCGACCAGGGCTCAGAGTCGTCCATCATATCGGAGCGATTAGTTCAACGACTGCGACTGCCTCGCCTGCCCGCCGCCGTCAGCGTCTATGGACTCGGCGAGAAAAGGACGGGAGTTGCCAAAGGCAAGGTTCAGCTTACCTTTCGAGCGCACAACGGTGACCAGTCCAACTCCGTCGCCGCCTTGATCTTGCCGAAGCTCACTCTCTTCGCCGGAGGATGCCGCCAAAGTCTGCAATCCTGGACCCATCTTAAGGACCTAGAGCTCGCCGATCCAGAATTCCGTTCCGCGGATCCAGTAGACCTTCTGCTGGGCGCCGACGTCTACGTAGTAATCATCCGCGAGGGCCTAAAAAAGGGGGGTCATCAGAAACCGGTGGCACAGCAGACCTCTCTAGGATGGATACTCTCAGGCACCATCAATGAGAATGCACGCGGCCAGCGTGTTTCTACTCACCATTGCCAAATCGAGGAGGACGAGGACATCACCTGCTTGGTGCGGCGGTTCTGGGAGCAGGAGGAAGTTCGTCGGGCCATCTCCGATCCTCACCAAGGCCGAACTTGAGTGCAAAGAGCACTATCGCCGACATCATACTCGCTCTCCAGACGGCCGGTATATCGTGCGCCTGCCCACGATTGACTCTCTGCCGGACCTCTCAGGAACAATCCGCGCCGCCCGCCGAGCTCTGCAACACACTGAGAAAAAATTTGAGAGAGACAGCAAATTTTAAACCATGTACGTGGAATTCATGCAACAATATTTGAACCTGCGACACATGAGGCCTGCTCCGTCGTCAACTAAATCGCATCCAGGGGCTTGCTACCTGCCCCATCACGGGGTATTGCGTCCGGACAGCTTATCAACCAAACTGAGGGTCGTCTTCAACGGTTCGAGCTCCTTGCCAAACGGAGACTCCCTTAATAAATATCTCGCAACTGGTCCGAATCTGCTGCCTTCGCTAGCCGACATCCTGCTGCGCTGGCGACGTCATCGCTACGTCTTCGCGACTGACATCGAAAAGATGTATAGGCAGATACTGGTGCACCCCGACGATCAAAACCTGCAAAGGATATTGTGGAGAGAGAACGCCAACGACGAAATCAAGGAGTACTGGCTAGGTACCGTTACTTACGGTCTATCCTGTGCTCCTTATCTGGCGATCCGCACTTTACGCCAACTGGCCGAGGACGAAGGACATCGCTACCCGAAAGGAGCCCTCATCCTGCTGAGCGACGTCTACATGGACGACATCCTGGCCGGTGCGGAGACCATGGAGGAAGCCGAAGTAATGCTGCAACAGCTGATTGATATCTGCAAGGCGGGCGGCTTCTCACTTAAAAAGTGGTCGGCAAACCACTCGCTACTGCTGAACGAAGTGGAGCCCGACGACCGTCTTCAACGAGAGGCCAGATGGTGGCTGCCCGGCGAGAGTCACTCCACTCTCGGTTTACGCTGGCAACCACGTGACAATCGCTTCGCTTTCGCAACCAAACTGACCACGCTATCAACCTTCACCAAAAGGTCGGTACTATCTTTGACGGCGAAATTGTTTGATCCACTCGGCTGGTTGTCTCCAACTAACCGTGCTGGCCAAGATCAACATTCAAACATTCTGGCTGCTGGGCCTTGACTGGAACGCGTCTCTACCAAGCGAGGAAGCGAGGAAATGGCTGCGGTTCCAGGACGAGCTAGCTGCAGTGGAAAACCTGGGCGTGCCTCGATGGTTAGGCAGCGTGGCAGACTTCCATAAGGAAATTCACGGGTTTGCCGATGCCTCCGAACGTGCCTACTCCGCCGTCCTCTACCTGCAAACCAAAACAAATGGAAGTAGCAGAGTGACGCTGTTGGCTGCGAAGACCAAGGTGGCTCCATTGAAGCAGGTATCCTTACCTCGTTTAGAATTATCGGCCGCCAATCTTCTCGCTCGACTGGTCGCCCACGTTGTCCCTCTTATTGGCGCAGAGAAGGCACCTCTACACCTGTGGTCGGATTCCACTGTGACTCTCGGTTGGATTCGGGGTCACCCCTCGTCGTGGGTCACTTACGTGGCTAACCGAGTAAGCGAGATCCAGACGCTGATCCCGGACGCCCACTGGCATCACGTACCAGGTCGAAAGAACCCAGCGGACTGTGCTTCCCGGGGACTCTATCCGAGCGAACTGGTTGACCACCCGCTCTGGTGGCAAGGTCCCGCATGGCTGACAGAGGCGAGCGGTCCTTGGACGACAAACAGCAAGGAAATGTCAGCGGAGGACCTCCTAGAGAGACGAGTCCGGACCCACGTCGCCACCGTTACCGAGCTGACGTTCGAGTCGGAATTGCTGCTGCGCTACTCCTTGCTGAAGCGATTGCTGCGGATTACGGCTTGGTGCCGTCGCTGGTTGCTGATTCACCGTCAGCTCCGCCACGCGCAAAGCCAGCCTGGCGTGATCAGCTCCGACGAACTGACGGAAGCCCGCCTCTCCTGGGTAAGGTTGATCCAGGCTAGAATATTTACAAAAGAAATCAGAAGGCTGCAAAATGGAACGCCTCTGCCGTCGCGAAGCTTCCTGCAGAAACTGACTCCATTCTTGGACAGCGAGGGACTTCTACGAGTCGGCGGGCGCCTCAGAAACGCTAACCTGCAGTACAATGCCACTCATCCGCCAATACTGCCCAGCGAGTCGACATTCACCCTCCTCGTCGTAGATGACCACCACCAGCGAACTTTACACGGCGGTACTCAGATGACCGTGTGCTCCCTGCGCCGGGAGTATTGGGTCCCTCGAGGTCGGTCTTTGGTGAAAAGACACATCAGCCGATGTATAAGGTGCACTAGATGGCGAACCGCCATCCCACAGCCTCTCATGGGCGATCTCCAATCCAAGGGTCACACCAAGCAGGCCGTTTCTCCACACCGGCGTCGACTACGCCGGTCCGGTTTGGCTGAGAACCTCGAAGAGCCGCGGACACAAAGCAACTAAAGGGTTCATTGTAATTTTGTGTGTTTAGCCTCTCGAGCCGTTCACCTCGACGTAGCCTCGGACTACTCCGCCGACGCCTTCATCGCAGCCTTGCGCCGGTTCATCTCAAGGCGAGGGGTCTGCATCACCTTATACAGTGACTGCGGTACCAACTGCGTGGGTGCTGACAGGCAGCTAAGCGCTCTCTTCTCCGCCGCCAGTGCCGACGGACGCCGCATCGCCTCATTCGCCGCACAGGAAAAGATCCAGTGGCATTTCAATCCACCGGCGGCACCGAACTTCGGCGGCTTGTGGGAAGCCGCGGTTAAATCGATGAAGCACCATCTGCAACGAGTCATAGGTGATGCGACCCTCACCTATGAGAAGCTGGCGACGCTACTTTCGCAGATAGAGGCTTGCCTCAATTCTCGACCGCTGCAGCCCTTGTCCGACGACCCTGAGGACGTAGCAGCTCTCACCGGGGCACTTCTTGATCGGTTCCGCTCTCTCCACAGTACCGGAACCGTCACTCGAACGAGAGCCGTCGGCCCGACTATCACGCTGGCAGCTCCTGCAACAGATGAGGGACCATTTCTGGTCCCGGTGGTCCAGCGAATACTTACACACGCTGGCCCATCGTCCAAAATGGTCCCGAGTTAACCAGGAAGCTCGCGTCGGTCGACTGTGTTTACTCCGCAGCGAGAACACTCTACCAACACGGTGGCCGCTCGCGCGCATCACGCGATTGCACCCCGGATCCGACGGCCACGTGCGCGTAGTCGAAATCCGTACCGCGAGTACTAATTTAACGCGCCCCGTCAGTAAACTTGTTTTCCTGGGGGTTGACAACGAAACTGCACGATAATCAGGCGTCAAGTGGCTCACATCCTTCTTTTCTTTCTTTCACATATCTTCATCGTTCTTCTCTCATCAATTGCACGCTCACTTTCACTTCACCAGCATACTGTCACATCAATCATCACTACATTCCTTTCATTGCTACACCCCTCTCATCGCTGCACTATTCTCATCACCAAACTATTCGCCTCATCATAAATCACGATTGACTCATTTATCTAAAATGCCCGGTCTTCGCGACACAAGAAACCGACACGCGGCTATACTGTTACGCTCGCAATAAACAGCTGACCGATTCAGCATTCCTTTCGCGATCTAAGTTGGAGCACGTGAACTCCACGTGTCCGGAACTCGCGAGCGCGTGAACAGGCGCGCGCCCCCTCTCTCGCACTACTTAGTCGATTGCAGGTATACGGCAAGGCGGGCGGAATGTTCGAAAATCGAACGTCTAACGCAAGCTGAAAAGGCTTAAAACATTATTGCGTTAAAATTCATGCAATCTTTTCATTCACATGCAACATGCAGAATGCTTAATTTTATATTAATATTATTTCAAATAGCGCTCGGCCGCACAGGTATACGTATACCCCGCGCCTGCGAAAAGGAAGCGTTTACGTCGAATCATCGATAATGGTAAACACCGCGGTCGCGCGAGAGGAGATACAATTTAGTCCCGATAATAACAAAACGACTATTTTTCTAAAAGTAAATAATTACACTAAACGCTCTTTCGACCTCAGCCGAACGATAGAATAAAGAGAATTGTTCTCGACTGTTCTAGAAACACGGGCCTATAAAAACCTCCTCTCTCGTGATCGCGGGGCTCTTTTCCGATTGCTTGTCGCGTCAAGAGTGTGCTTCTACTGTACGAAAAAGATCGCTTGTCTTTTTCGTTTTTTCACGTCTAATTACCGTTGCTTGCGGAACATTTAGTTATTAATTACCGACTCGGCTATTTCTTTTGGTTTATTCTTATCAGTTAATTCTCGGGCAATTTCTGTGCGGTTTAAACAATTGTAATTTTTAAAAATAAAATCTCAACGGCAATCGGAGCCTGTGCGGACGACATGCACAAAATTAATAAATTAAAATGAGATCTCAAATCAAACTCATTTATCAAATTCTAAACGTTTCGACCCACTTCGGGTCTTCTTCAGTAGCTGCAAAATACAAAGAAACAAAAATAAAAGATAATCGGTACAAACAGAAAATTATAAAACTCATATACATACAATCCGCAAATAAATTAAATATCATTCTCCTCCCTATTCAAACCGTCCGGCCGTCGGAGCGTCTCCCTAACGGTGACCATCGTCAGGAAGGAAGCAGAGCAGTGACTCCCTTACCAACACTAATCAACATAGTATAGATTAAACGTAGAAAAATCCACAAAAATTAAAAATTAAAAACCGGGAAGTACACTCACCCCGACAGTAAAAACAGAGAGAAGACGATGCTACACGTGACACATCACTCTAACGACTGTGCGGTATTCTACCTAGACCCAGTCGATACATATATACGCAAAAAACAAATATAAAAATATAAAAATAAAATATGAAAATAAAAATAAAAACAACTAAAACTTATCGGCACTCATGTCAAAGGTCTAATAAAAAAACCGGCTATGTATAATCACAAAGCTAGATTTTGGTAAATTTTTCTATTAACAGATCAAAATTCTCGTTTAATTTATCAGTGTCGCTATGTAAATTTAAACTATTCCTCTGCCGTTTTATGTGGATCATTTCGGATATCAAACGTTTACCTAAAAAAGGCTCCTCGTCTAAAACTTTTACATCCTCCCAATTAAATTCATGGTTCAATAATCTATGTTCCGATATGACTGATAATTGTGACGCGTTTCTTTTCATGTTGTTGCGATGTTCTTTCATCCTAGTTTTCAACAATCTACCCGTCTGCCCTACGTACGACGCATCACAATCCATACAATCAATTTTATAAACTACATTGTTATGGAGTTCCCTTGGTAACTTATCCTTGTGTACTTTAATGAATTTACGGAGACTGTTAATTGCTGTATAGGATGGAATGACATCCAAATCACGTGTAATGTCCTCAATTCTCTTCGATACATTATTAATATACGGAATATTAAAGTACGAAACTTTTTTCTGCGTAAGGATCTTGTCATTGCATATATTTGCTCTATTGTTATGCAACTTATTATTGTAGCGGAAGAACAACTTTTTTAACCGCGCTTGTAATGTTTGAAATATCAAATTGAGAGGATAATTATTAGACAAAAGAACTCCAATCATAGACTCAAAGTTACCTTTATGGAATTTCGGATGAGATAGCCAAAAAACTCTATCAATGAGGCTGATAATGGTGCCTTTTTTATGACAGAGAGGATGCTGCGATTCAAAATTTAAATATCTGCCTGAATACGTCGGCTTATGAAACAAATCAAACTCAATGCTCCCATTATTTATAATAATGGTGACGTCTAAAAAATTCAATCGGTTGTCAACCCCCTCCTCCATGGTGAACTGCAATCTAGGATGGAAAGAATTGAAAGTGTTTAAAACAATTTTAAGCATGGAGGGTGGGGCCGCCAACGCGATATCGTCAACATATCTAAAATAAAATGGAAATGACATTGGAATCGCAGCAATCGCTCTACTCTCCAAATCTTGCAACGTGATATCCGCAATGATCGGTGAGAGGGGGGAACCCATAGGCGTGCCAAAAGTCTGTTGATAACATACATTATTAAACATAAAATAAGTCGAATTCATAATAAAACGAATTGCCAATAAAAATTCATCTCGTGGAATAATACACTCTTTTTCAATATACCCCCATCTGTTAATTAAACTATCAATAGCCATATCCAATGGTACATTGGTGAACAATGATGCAACATCTAGTGAAACTAGCTTCACATCACTATCCACACATAAACCATTTAATTTGTTCACTAATTGGAAACTATCAGAAATAGCCGAATCAGGTTTCGGAATTGCCTTATATATTATCTTATGTAAAAATTTTGCCAAGTAATAAAGAGGTGTATTCCTAGATGACACGATGACACGTAAAGGGCAATTCGGTTTATGCACCTTCGGCAGACCATACGCTCTCGGTAGAACCCCGTCCGTGCAGTTCAGGGATTTATATGTTGTTGAAGAAATGTAATTCTTCATTTTCCATCTCATTAAAATTCCGTGTAATTGATTAATTAGGTTCCTAGTCGGATCTTTTTTAACAACAGTATAAGTATCCCGGTCAGCCAGCAAATCACACATTTTGTCCATGTACATATCTCTGTTCATCGCAACCGTGATGTTACCTTTATCCGCCTTTATAAATAAAATATCGGGATTGTCTTGGATGAATTTACCCGTCAATTTGTAAGCCTTACAAAAACTATTTTTTGTGTGAGCTTTTTCAGACATGGAAATATGGAATTTATTTATTATGGGAAAGGCTCTATTTCTGACTGCAGATCGTTTTTCCACAGGGAGTTTAAAAATATTTTGTTCTACATTCTTCAACAACTCTATGGTGGTTTTATCTTTGTCAAATACTGGCAGACAGAAGTTCTCTCCTAACCGCAACAAATCTCGAATTTCAACCGGTATCGATACGGATGATAAATTTAAAAACCATTTATCTCTTTTGTCAGCAACATCAGGATTTAAAGAAACAAAGGAAGTCGGGTTCAAGGAAACGCTGAGAGACTGAGACGGCCCTGACTCACATGGCCTTGAAGAAAATTCTTTCGTACATGTGTAATAATATTGGATAGGACGAATATTTCTATTATTGAATTTATTTTGTTTATCTAAGAGCCATCTAAATTTATCATCCAGTCGAACCCGCTCCTTATTATAAAAATAATGTAATGATCTGCTTTGCTCACCGAAAAAACCCATCGCAATAACACACTGGGAGATCTATCATGATGTAACGAACGATTTCATAAATATCTAATCTAACTTTGTGCCTCTGTCTATGAGCATCATAAATTTCATTTCTTAAAATGTCTTTAATAGTACGTTTAATAATAAATTTGTGTTTCAATGCAGACTTATAATGATATAAATTATTAACATAACGAGAAAGAAATATAAGATGAGACGGTGTAACATTCTGATTTAAACAATCTTTTAAAAAAAGATATTAGATTTTTTATTAGATATTAGATTTAGATATGTTGACGATATCGCGTTGGCGGCCCCACCCTCCATGCTTAAAATTGTTTTAAACACTTTCAATTCTTTCCATCCTAGATTGCAGTTCACCATGGAGGAGTGGGTTGACAACCGATTGAATTTTTTAGACGTCACCATTATTATAAATAATGGGAGCATTGAGTTTGATTTGTTTCATAAGCCGACGTATTCAGGCAGATATTTAAATTTTGAATCGCAGCATCCTCTCTGTCATAAAAAAGGCACCATTATCAGCCTCATTGATAGAGTTTTTTGGCTATCTCATCCGAAATTCCATAAAGGTAACTTTGAGTCTATGATTGGAGTTCTTTTGTCTAATAATTATCCTCTCAATTTGATATTTCAAACATTACAAGCGCGGTTAAAAAAGTTGTTCTTCCGCTACAATAATAAGTTGCATAACAATAGAGCAAATATATGCAATGACAAGATCCTTACGCAGAAAAAAGTTTCGTACTTTAATATTCCGTATATTAATAATGTATCGAAGAGAATTGAGGACATTACACGTGATTTGGATGTCATTCCATCCTATACAGCAATTAACAGTCTCCGTAAATTCATTAAAGTACACAAGGATAAGTTACCAAGGGAACTCCATAACAATGTAGTTTATAAAATTGATTGTATGGATTGTGATGCGTCGTACGTAGGGCAGACGGGTAGATTGTTGAAAACTAGGATGAAAGAACATCGCAACAACATAAAAAGAAACGCGTCACAATTATCAGTCATATCGGAACATAGATTATTGAACCATGAATTTAATTGGGAGGATGTAAAAGTTTTAGACGAGGAGCCTTTTTTAGGTAAACGTTTGATATCCGAAATGATCCACATAAAACGGCAGAGGAATAGTTTAAATTTACATAGCGACACTGATAAATTAAACGAGAATTTTGATCTGTTAATAGAAAAATTTACCAAAATCTAGCTTTGTGATTATACATAGCCGGTTTTTTTATTAGACCTTTGACATGAGTGCCGATAAGTTTTAGTTGTTTTTATTTTTATTTTCATATTTTATTTTTATATTTTTATATTTGTTTTTTGCGTATATATGTATCGACTGGGTCGAGGTAGAATACCGCACAGTCGTTAGAGTGATGTGTCACGTGTAGCATCGTCTTCTCTCTGTTTTTACTGTCGGGGTGAGTGTACTTCCCGGTTTTTAATTTTTAATTTTGTGGATTTTTCTACGTTTAATCTATACTATGTTGATTAGTGTTGGTAAGGGAGTCACTGCTCTGCTTCCTTCCTGACGATGGTCACCGTTAGGGAGACGCTCCGACGGCCGGACGGTTTGAATAGGGAGGAGAATGATATTTAATTTATTTGCGGATTGTATGTATATGAGTTTTATAATTTTCTGTTTGTACCGATTATCTTTTATTTTTGTTTCTTTGTATTTTGCAGCTACTGAAGAAGACCCGAAGTAGGTCGAAACGTTTAGAATTTGATAAATGAGTTTGATTTGAGATCTCATTTTAATTTATTAATTTTGTGCATGTCGTCCGCACAGGCTCCGATTGCCGTTGAGATTTTATTTTTATTGTAACACAATAATTCGAGCCGAGATTAACTGTTTTTAAATTGTAATTTTTGTTGTTCGTAGTTTAAATATAATTTTTGTTCACGTTACGCGTGTGTTGAGTGCAGTGCTTCGCTGTCTTTTCGTTTCCGACCTTTCTATCCTGCCTTCCGTCGCGCACATTTGCATATATTTAAATATTTATTATATTAGGAGACGCGGTAGTGTTTCCGGCCATGTTCAAACCCTAAAAGACCTTAAAAGACACTACAAGTCTCCTTATCCTGCACCATCAAAGTCCATTTTTTGGGGGTGTAGAACTACTAAAATATAAAAAATTTTGAATTGCACGTAATATAACCTGAAAGGCGGCATCGCCACGAGTAATTTGAGCCAAGAAAAAATAAAATCGGTCAAGCCGTCCTGGAGATACAAGCGGTCAAAAAGTGACGTTTTTCATGAAAAATGAAGTAACGTCGTTTTCTTCTTCTTCTTCTTCTTCTTCTTTTTCTTCTTCTTCTTCTCTGTCCGCGTCCGCTGACGTCATCAGGATTATATATATATATATATAAATCTCTTCTCACCTTTCACTCACCACCTCCCTCAACTTCCACCCACCCCTTTCCCTCCCACATCCCGCCCCGCCCCCACTTCCACCCCCACTCCCACCCCTCTTTCGCCTCTTTCACCCTCTTTTCGTCCTCTCTCACACTCTTTCGTCCTCTCTCATCACCCTCTTTCGTCCTCTCATCACCCTCTTTCACCCTCTTTCGTCCTCTTTCAACCCTCTTTCGTCCTACTTTCACCCTCTTTCGCCCTCTTTCATCCTCTTTCGTCCTCTTTCACCCTCTTTCGCCCTCTTTCATCCCTCTTTCGTCCTCTTTTCCACCATCTTTCGCCTCTTTCACCCTCTTTTCGTCCTCTCTCACTCTCTTTCATTCTCTCTCACCCTCTTTCACCCTGTTTCGTCTTCTTTCACCCTCTTTCATTCCCTCTCACCCTCTTTTCGTCCTCTTTCACCCTCTTTCGTCCTCTTTCACTCTCTTTTGTCCTCTCTCACCCTCTTTCATTCTTTCTCACCCTCTTTCATTCTTTCTCACCCTCTTTCATTCTTTCTCACCCTCTTTCGCCCTCTCTCATCCTCTTTCGATCTCTTTCACACTCTTTTGTCCTCGCTCACCCTCTTTCGTCCTCTTTCACCCTCTTTCGTTCTCTCTCACCCTCTTTCGACCTCTTTCGTCCTCTTTCACCCTCTTTCGTCCTCTCTCACCCTCTCTCACCTCTTTCACACTCGTACGTCCTTTCTCACCCTCTTTCGTTCTCTTTCACCCTCTCTCGCCTATCTCGTCTTCTCTTACCCTCATTCGTCCTCTCTCACCCTATCTCCAAAAAATCATAAAAATGAAAAGGTCAAGCCATGTTCAAAAGAAGGTCCTCAAAAATTTAAACCTAGTCTGTACAATGAAAAATAATTATTCGTAATTCCAGAGTTCCAATTTGTTAATATCGAATAATGTATTTGTTTCAAGTAATGGCAGTAGAGTCAAATACATACCTACGTATATGCAGTTTTTGCTGTTAATTGTACTTGAACGAAAAAAATAATTAAATGATTTAAATATAGCACATTTTAAATCAAGGAAGAGCAGTCGCCCGGCAAGCGAAAGGTCTCGGGTTCGATTCCCGATTCTGCGACTTTCGGATCTATATTTTTCTCTCGCATTTATTTCTTTAGGGGGAATAGGGGATACATGGAATTAAAAATCTTTTGTAGAGATTATTCCAATTTTATATCTTGGCCGTGTCCAAGTAAAATTTGGTGCCTTGTGCACAGGTATTTAATTCTAACGAAAAAATTTTTAGTTTCGTTTAGGATAACGCACTGTCATCCGCGATTTGGCTCTTATTGCCTGTCTTATATATGTTAAATTTATAATTAAATCAAAAAACTTATATAATCGAACTCTGTTTAGGAAAAGATAGAACATTTCATTTGCCTCTGCCTTTACAAGAAACATTGGATAAGGTATGTCCTCCGGAAGATCCTATAAATTTGAATCACGAGTTACACATTCTCGTTCGAGGTATACCCAAGAAATCTAAAGTGGTTTGGGAAAATTTGGTAGATATTAATAAAATGTATAAGGCTTTACAATGGTTGAAAGAAAATAATCCTCATTACTCAAAAATTCGTCTTCCAGCGTCATCTGATGATGGTTACTAACCCACGAGAGAGATACACTGCTGGTAGATACTTGAACAAATTGAAAGGTTACCAATTAGAATCGAATTTAATGAGTATTTTTGCAAAATTGAGAAATACGGATCAATTTTGGCGACAACCGTCCAATAATGTAAAATGCATGACTTTGCATTACGGTCCAGCGACGTGGTTTTTGACTTTGAGTCCTAGTGAATGGAAATGGTCCGATTTGGGTGAATATTTACGAGATATGAATCCCGATAAAGCGAAGTTAGGCATCAGCGAACTAATCGCATACGATCCTGTAAGTACTTCTAGATTCATGTGCATAAAATTCAAAGCCATGATTGATTTTATTTGTTCGTCCGATAATCCAATAGGAAAGGTTATTCATTACTTCTGGCGACTGGAATATCAACGTAGAAGTATCCAGCACATGCATTGTATGATTTGGATAAAAGATGCTCCAGTATTAGAAAAATCGCCGGATGAAGAAGTTGCTACGTTTATTCAAAAATACGTAACGTGTGAAATTCCAGATGAAAATGTTTCGCCAACGTTGTACGATACGGTAATAAGTGATCAGAATCATAAACAAAACTCGTATTGCATGCGTACGAAAAAAACGGAAACTAATATATACAGAAAGTGTCGGTTCGATTTTCCTCGGCCAGTTACTGAGAATTTCGTTTTAAGAGACGTTATCACTTCGATAGTCGGTAGAAAAAATTGACGCAGTAAGAGCAGATTGTACGATCTTCCTCGCAAGGAGTCGGAAAGGTTTATAAATGATTATAATCCGTCTATCAAATTAGCCTGGGAGGGAAATATGGACATACAATTTATTAGAGAAAAATCAAAGTTTTTAAATTCATATTTAACAAAATACACGACAAAGTCGGAAAAATGCAATACAGACTTTGAAGTGATAGATTCGAATAAGTCCTTGGCATCGAAACTGTGAAATTTTGCAATGCGTTCATTAAATAACAGAGAATGCGGTGCTTTAGAAGCTGCGGATACACTATTAGGGAATCCCTTGTACGGTACGGATAATGATACCATGGTCAAATGGATCGATGTTAATGAGGTGAGAAATAGAAAAGTTAAAACATTTAATGAAATTTAAGCTCTCGATGTAAATTCTACGAATATTTACTGTTCGTCACTCATCGATGATTACTATCCAAATAGACCTCAGGAATTAGAATCATTGAATTTGTACAATTTTGCCAGATTCTGGGAAATTACGAAACAGATGTCAAATAATGACGAAGTCAAGTGTTACAAACTGGCATCGGGTTTATTTTTAAAAAAACGAAAAAAGGGTTATTTAATTAACCATTATCGATTTAATATAAAAACTGAGCCCGAAAAATACTTTTACTCGCTGCTTCTTCTGTTCAAACCATGAAGAGATTTCAGTGAACTCAAAGGTACATTCGAGACTTACACGGATGCCTTTAAGAATTCAGAGTCTGTTTTAACGAAGGCAATGAAATATCATGAAAGGCTCGAAGAAATACAGAAAGCTTTTGAGAACGTTGCTGAATTAATCGAGAAGCGCGAAAATGATCTGAAAACAGCAGACAGAGACAAATCCGATGACGATGAACTGGATTGTAATCCGATAGAAGCTGACGACGCAATGAAAGATCTGGAAGATTTTGGTAAGATTGACGACCCGATTGATTTATCGCAAATGATGTCGCAATTGAACAAAGACCAGAAAAGAGTCTTTGATGGAGTATGCCAAGTCTTACAAGATAAGAATCAGATTCTGCGACTGTACGTAAGTGGCGAGGGTGGTACAGGTAAAAGTTTTCTAATTGAAACGATTAAACATTGGATCAGAATAAATTTGGAAAAAACGACTGCCATATCTGCTCCCATGGGTATCGCAGCATTCAATATCGATGGCTTGACAATCCATAGAATGTTTCAATTACCGGTTAGTCATGTATCTACACCAAAATATACGCAATTGTCAGACATGGTCTTGAAAACTTTGAGAGACAAATTAAAGAATGTCGAATTATTTTTATCGAAGGAATTACATGTAACAATGCAATGATGGATTTAGGAACGACTGTATTCAGTGATGGTCAAGCCTATGTAGGTTTGTCACGAGTAAGTAAATTGGAAGGCCTACATTTGATAAATTTCAATCCAGCATCAGTTAAAGCAAACTCGAGAGCCATTGTAGAATATAATCGACTGAGATCTATATTCAAATCTGAACTGCCACAAATCAATCCGTCCGAGAAAAAGGTTGTGAAAATGTACGATCGTCGATGGGATATCCCTAATAACATTGATGATATGCAGAATTATGATTGTGAGGAACCAAAAAGTATAGTTACGTGGAAAATATATGGCCTTTGCAATAACGATGCTGTTTCGTGTTACGCTAATGTAATATTACAATGTGCGTTTCATTGCGTACGTATTAGGCAACAAATACTGAAAAATAAAGCATCGAATGCATTGATTGATGCTATCTGCGCGTATGGTGAACGTAAATATTGCAACATTCAAGCGGTTAGAAGATCTGTCGGAAAACGCTTCGAAGAACGAAACACAACAAGATGTTTCGGAATTTTTTACGGCTCTAATGTCGACGTATTCCGACATCAATGATGTATTAAAACTCGAATTAAAGCACGTAACGAAAAGGGGCCCGGATGGGGGGGGCCCATTTTTTTTTAAAATTTTTATACAGAATATTTTTTATTTTTGTTGCAATTGAAATAAATTTTGAAAAGATCTTTAAAAAAAATTTTAAAAATTTTAAAAAATTACATATATGTTAAAAAAAAAAAAAAAAAATTTTCCCCCATAATAAAATTTAAAAAATTTTATATATGTACATATTACCATTATTTAATTATTTTAAAAACGTATTGCATAAATTTTTCTTTTAAAAATTTTTTGGATAGAACGAAAATCCCCTATTTTTGAACTTAAAACTAGAAAGCTGTCTAAAATATTTTTTTTTTAAAAAATAATGAAAATAAAAAAAAAATCATAAAAATAAAAAAGGCCCGGGCCCAAAGTTAAAAAAAAGGTACTCAAAATTTTTTAAACGATTTTAATAAAAAATAAACGAAAAGAAAATGAATGTTTTTAAAGGGGGCCCCGTTTAAAGTGAACATCGTAAAGGGGTATTTTAAATTAAAATTTTTGAATAAAATTTTTCCAAAAAAAGTAACTGTAAATATTTTATTTAAGGGGCAAGTTCCCCTTTAATATACATTTTAAAAAAAAAAAGATTACAATTGATTTTAGAAAATAAGTGCGATAGTTATTTTAGTGCACAAAATAAAAAAAGGTTAAGAGTTTTGATTTAAAATTTAAACTAGCCCTAAAAAAAAATAATTGCTGAAATTTTCCGTTTCCAAATTTTTGGGTTTTAATTTGACTCAGAAAAAAAAAAGGGGGGGCCCGCTCTCAAAAAACTTTGATGGGTAGAATAAAAAAATTTAAAAAAGATTTTGTGAAAATTTTATAAATTAAAAACCTCCAATTTTCTTTAGTAAAATTTCGAATTTTCGTATCAATTTTTCCCATTGTGTTTCCCCTATTTTCGGGTTTTAAAGTTATTGTCAAAACCCTTTCCCCCGTTGCTCGAAAGGGTGAAATTTTAAAAGTAAATTTAAATGACAATTCCGGTCAACCCCAAAAAAAGCAACCGCTTAAAATTTACTGATTTTTTGGGTCGTAAATACAAAAAAAAATTACATTTAAATTTTTTAAAAAACCAAAAATAGATATCATTAAAATATAAAAAAAAAATTTTTTAAATTTACCCAAAAAGTAAGTGACATGGTTCTCAAAGGAAAGGGTTTTCTTTTTAACTTCATTTTTTTTTTGCCCGGGAAAAAAAAGGGGTTTTTTTATATTGTTTTGTATTTCCTTCGTTGGTGTGAAAGGTTTTTTTAAAAAATTTTAAAACCCTTTTTTTCAATCTAACCCCTTTTTTAAAAAACTTTTTCGTTTTTAATTTTTTTAGTAAATTCTGAAAAGGGGTTTCGCTTTTTCTAAATGGACATGGGCTCTTTTTTTTTGGAAAAGGGGGGCCCCCTGTTATTTTTCTGAGTCATTAAAAAATTGGTACTTGGAATTTCGAGCAATTATTTTTATTGTACGGGTAGTAGAAAAATTTTAAAAAATCTCTATAAACGACTATTATTTTTGTGCATAAAAAAAACCCCTTTGCCTTATTTTTAGAATCAAAAATTTTAAAACAGTTTTTCTTATATGAAAAGTAAAATTTAATGTGAACTTGCACCTTTTTTAAAATATCACAGTTACTTTTTGGTAAAAATATTTTACTAAATTTAGATAATATCCCCCTTTTTCGTTTTTTTCACTTGAACTGGGGGCCCTTTAAAACCCAAACAGTTATTTTTGTGATAATGATTTTTAAAAACGTTTAAATTTTTTAAAATTTTCTTTTAAAAAGGCCCCACCTTTTCATTTTTTTGATTTTTTTTTTATTTTTTTTTTTTCTTTTTTTATTTTTTAAATTTTCCCCCCAATTTCAAAATTTTTTAAAAATAAAAAATTATTTTTGTTATTATATCCTTTTTTATTTTTTTTTTATTTTTTAATCCTTTTTTTTTTTTCCCCTTTTTTTTTTTCTTGTCCCCCCCCCCTAAAACCCCCCCCTTTTTGCTTCCCCCAATTTTATTTTTTTTCCCCCCCTTTTCCCCCCCTTTTCCCCTTTTTTTTTAAAAAATTTTTTTTTTTTTCCCTTCCCCTTTTTAAAAATTTTGGTTTTCCAAATCCCCAATTTTTTCTTCCCCCTTTTTTTTTTTTTCTCTAGAAATGCCACATAAAATTTCCCCCTTAAAAAAAAACAGGGGGGGGCAAATAAAATTCCAAATTTTCTAAAAATTTTCCTTTTTGGGTTTATTTGGGGGAAGCAAAGGGCACTCGAAAGTACGGTCCATAAAAAACCCCGCATGGGGAAGGACAAAACTAAAAAAAAACAAATATTAGCCATTTTTCCCAAAAAATTTTTGAAATTTTGTACCAATTTCGAAGAATCAATAAAAACATAAATGCCCTGGGTGGGGGCGGGGTGGGCTGGAAATTAAAAAAACCACACCGCGTAGTCATCCTCGCAAAATTTGCAAACTTGTTATAATTTTTGGGACCGATTTCAGAGAATCGGTCAATTAAAACGGGAATGCGTGGGTGGGTTACATGAGTGGGGATGGTAAAAATAAAAAAAAACATCTATTAAATTCTCCCCCAAGTCGTAATATACAATAAAAAATTACATATTAATTATTCAAGATACAAGTGAGAAATAAATATCATTAAAATATACAAAAAAAATATATCAATTTGACTCTGAAAAGTAAGTGGTTCTCAAAGTGCAAGGTTTCATTTGACTTACAATTTTCTTCAGAAACACAGAAAAAAAGGTATTTGTATATAGTTTTGTATATTCACTTCGTTGTGTGTGTAGAGCTTTTAAAAATACGTTGAATTTTTATTCTAATCTAATCTTCTTCTAATGTAATACTTTTCGTATTTCAAATGTTGTAGTAATTATTCTGTAAGAGTTTTGACATTATTTCTAAATGGACATCGAGAAACATCATAGTTTTTTGAGAGCAGGCCGCCATGTTATTTTTCTGATTCATTAACAAATTGGTACTCTGGCATTACGAGCAATTATTTTTCATTGTACGGGCTAGTATGAATTTCAAATCAAATCTCTATAAACGACTATTATATTTTGTGCACTAAGAATAACATATCGCACTTATTTTCTAGAATCAAATTGTAATCAGTTTTACTTATATGTATGTATATTCAATGTGAACTTGCACCTTGAATAAAATATCACAGTTACTTTTCATGGTAATATATTATTACTAAATTTAGATAATATACACTTTACGTATGTTCACTTTGAACTGGCACCTTGAATAACATATCAGTTACTTTTCGTGATAATTTATTATTAGATCGTTTAAATTTTTGAGTACCTTCTTTTGAACATGGCCTGACCTTTTCATTTTTAAGATTTTTTTAGGATATTATTATACAAAATAATAATGCTCCCAAGCGGTCACCCATCTAAATATTGATCATGTTCAAGCATTAGTTAACTTCAGCGATCGGACGATAACTTTACTTTTTAATCGAGCTTTATTTAATTATACAATTATATATATTTTTATATAAATTATATATATATATATATATATATAAATATTTTAATTTATATAACATGTCTCTTTTCTTAATTTCATATTCTCTACAAGTTTTGTGTCATAGTACTTTTAAATAATGTTTATAATTTTAGTATTGTTTTAAATTTTACATTTTTTAAAGGAGTCGGGTTGGCAGGATAGTTGGCGGTAGTTACAAAGTAAGTACAGGATCAAGTAAGTACTTCAATTATATTTTTATTTTTATTTAATTGAAAAAAATACAGAAAATAATAAAATGGTAATTAAAAATATAATAAAATTATCAAATTACGATATAAATATTGTAAAACAAAATAATACGTGGTTGGAAGATATTCATATCGATGCATTTAATTCTATATTAAAAAATTGCTCTTCTTTTTGTCCTCGTGATACATGGAGGATTCAATGTCCCGAAACAATAGAGCCTATTTCAGCTATGCAAGAACATATACAAATCTTGCATAGCAGTACATTGAAATATGATGGTCACTGGGTATGCAGCTATTATGATACTAAATATATATATATATATATATATGATTCATTAAATTATGGAAAACTGCATGCTCATCATGAAATATATTTAAAAAAATTGTATCCATTTTTTAATTTCAATAAAAATAATATTAAATTTCCTAAAGTGCAACAACAACCCAACCAAATGGAAATGATTGTGGTGTGTTTGCAATTGCTTTTGCTATATCATTATTATTTGGTTTAAAACCAGATATTATAAACTATGAACATTCTTTGATGAGAAGTCATTTATTTAAAATTTTTGATACTAATATAATTGAACATTTTCCACAAAATTGTATTAATAACATTCCAGAAAATGTTCCACATTTAAAAGTAGTAGAACGCAGAAGAGTAGATGCACATCGAAAACGTGTGCAAAGAAAATATGAAACTCAAGAACAATATGATCTTCGAATCAAAAAACAATTAATGTATGATAAACTTGAAGAAAATAGAATTAAAAATCGTGCAGCAAAACGAAAAGCATATGCATATAATTTATTAGAAAATCGTGCTATAAAGCGTTTAAAATATGCAAATGATAGAAATGATAAACGTGAAAAAAAAACGTAAATATTATGTTTTACATAAGAAACATGAATGTGAAAGATTAGAAAAATATATACGTTGTCCAAATAAGAAATTATCTAATAAAAAATATTATGAAAACCACAAGAAATATATAACAAAAAAGCAAAAAAATTGTATAGCTAATAAAATATGTTGGAAATATAGGCGTATGTATTTAAAAGAAAATAGAATTGGAATTTTGCAATCAATGGAAACATATGTTAAAATCCTCTTACGAAATATTAAAGGATCTTCAATAGAAGAAAAAAGACTTCGAGCAGAACGAATAATTAAATGGTGTATACACGCTAGAGAAAAATACATAATAATCTTGAGAAAAACATTGGCATTATTAAGAGAAAAAGCAGAAGTATGTTTAAGTCGCGCTAATAAATGTAATGATGATATTACTTCCAATAATTATAATCAAGCTTTATGTGGTTCAAGTAAACATACTGCTTCCACAGAATCATATTTTTTTGAAACTAATTACAAGTATATTGAATTTAAGGAAGCATTAATAATAAATAAAAATGGACAAGTAACTAATGTTTTACCAATAACGACAAAATGTACACGTAATAAAACAACAATATTTTGGAAATGTGGATCTCTATGTAGAATAAATGATGCTATCATAATTGAACGATTCAAACAATTTTTAACAACAATATCAAAGTGTTCAAAAGTGAGAAATATTTCTACATTTATTAAATCAATAGAAACATGTTCATATTCATATAGACAATCGAATAAACTTGGTCATTCGCAAGTATGTTACATTGATCCCAAATTATGTAAATCTAAATTGTTGGCTTTGCATTTCTTGTCACCACATTATCCAAAAGTGAGATATATACAAAGACTTGCTTCTCGCTTGACATATTATTACCACAAACTATTAAAATTGGACGAAGCTTTACATTCTGGTGATGTGCAAATTTTGGACAAAATTGTTGATAATATATGTAGGAAAAGTATGTTTACCGATGTTAATATCGAAACAGTTATAAACTTAAATGAAGATGAAATATTATTAAAGTATTCGAAAGCTTTTACCGTACCGTATTGACAAAACGGTCTACAGATACACCTCAATTTGTATGTTTATCTTGTGAAAAACTTTGCTTTAAACGAAATGTTTTTAATGTGGGAAAATTAAGAAAGTCTTTATCAGGAAAACAATGGAAGAAATTAATAAACTACTTGCATATTGATTTAAAAAGTACAGAGTTATATATTTGCCGATACTGTTTGACATACTTTCGTAAAGGCACTTTACCACCAATATGTATTTTGAATAATTTATACGTTGACAAAACACCAGACGTAATAACTACATTAAATGAATATGAAAAAATTTTGATACAAAGAGCAAAAGCTTTTCAAGTTGTACAGAAAATGGGAACAGTATCAAAGAAAAATTTACCACAATCACATCTTCAAAGTAAAGTTAAAGGCAGAACGTTTTACTTACCATTGCCAGTAAATAAAACGATAAAAAAATTTGTAACCCAACAGACGTATTAAATTATGATCACGAATTATACATTGTAGTTCGTGGTGGTGTTCCAACTAAATCTAAAATAATGTGGGAAAATTTAGTAAATGTTAATAAAATTTATGAAGTATTAACATGGTTCAAAAAACACAATCCGTTATATACAGCAATTGAATTACCAAAATCACATGATAATCTATTAACTGACAAGCTAAACGACGTCGAATATCAATTGAATGATAATGTGGAACAAATTCAGCAAGCATTATTGACACAGATTACGGATCCGGACACGTATTACGAACATTATATAATTATTTACTATGTATCCAATGTATGATAAAAGAACAAATGAGAGTGCAACAGCGTTGTATCAAATGTTAAGAGTTGAAAATATTTCAATAGATAGTCGAGATAAAACTTTGGATCTTTTGTGCTTTCCCGATTTATATCCATTTGGAAAAAATGGTCAATATGAAGAAAGACCAATACGTCTGTCAGATAGCGAGTTTATCAAATCACGATTAATGTCCAAACATTCTCAATTTCGTTTAAAAATATACAGTATATATTTTATTTATTGAATAATGCAAATATTCGACAATTAAATAGTGGTATTTATCATAAAATGAATATAGTGAATTTGAGAGAACGATTTACAGCAAAAAGCTTCTTGAATGCAATGTCAGAAAATAAATTAGAAGGAAACATAAGTACAATATTTTTAAGACTTTGCAACAGTGAACAATATTGGCGCAAACCTAGATGTGATTTAAGTTGTATGATCTATTATTATGGACCTGCTACCTGGTTTTTAACTCTAAGTCCAAGCGAATGGCTGTGGTCACATATGATTGAATATCTTCGAGAAATAAATCCTAATATGTCCACAAAATCTGCGAATGAACTTATTGAATCTGATCCCGTGTCCGTATCTAGATATATGGAAAATCAATTTCACGCTATGCTCGATTTTATATGTTCGAGTGATCATCCGATTGGTGAAGTAACACATTACTTTTGGAGACGTGAGTATCAAGGTAGAGGTACTCATTAGTATGGATAAAAGACGCTCCTTTAATCGGCGAATCTTCTAATGAAGAAATTGTTAAGTTTCTATTGAAATATATATCATGTAAATTACCCGATAAAGATATTTCACCTTTATTATATCGAAGAGTCAATACTCATCAACGTCACGTTCATAATAATTACTGTTTACGATGTAAGAAAAGTAAAAAGGGTGTTACTCGTGTTTGTCGATTTGGATTTCCACGTCCAGTAACCAAAAATCTAATTTTAAAAGATCTAGTATCGTCGATAGCAGGAAGAAGAACTTTAAAAGCAAAAAGCAGATTATACGATCTTCCACGAGAAGAAAAAGAAAAGAATATTAATGATTACAATCCTGTAATTTTAACTGCATGGGAAGGTAACATGGATATGCAATTTATTGGTGAAAAATCAACTTTGTTAAATTGGTACTGTACAAAATATACTACAAAATCTGAGTCGAGTTATGCAAATGATACATTCGAAGCAGTTAACTCTACTCTACGAAATCATTACGTAGTCGTCTTTGGAACTTTGCAATGCGTAATTTAAATAACAGAGAATGTGGTGCTCTAGAAGCATGCGACACACTTCTCGGTATATCACTATATGGAATAGATCCATGTACAACAATTAGATGGCTAGATGTTAATCAAATTAGAAGCCGAAAAATAAAAACACTTAAAGAAATTAAATTGTTGGACGCAGATTCAACAGACATTTTTTGTAAATCAATGATTGATTATTACTATCCAACTAGACCACAAGAACTCGAATCGTTGAGCCTTTATAATTTTGCGAAATGGTATGATATTACAAAGAAAATACCTGCCAATAATTTTTATACTTTGAAAGGTGAAGGTAAATATCCACATTATATTAAGAAAAGACAGCGTGGATATCTGGTGAATCATTATAAATACAATGTTGAAATGCAACCAGAAAAATATTACTATTCGTTATTATTATTATTCAAACCATGGAGAGATTTATCTTATCAGAAATAAAATCAGAATATTCTACTTATGCAGAAACATTTTTAAGTATATGTTTGCAACTACCAGAAGCAATATCTTATCATGAAAAAATTGTTAATGATCAAAATTACTTGAAAAATATTAAAGAAAATATTGAGAATTATTTAAATGAAATAGTAAAATCACAAGAGAAAAATAAGCAATCTAATAATGAAACAGAATTTCTTGCTTTGGAAGCAGGAAATGCTATGCAAGAATTTAGAGATGTTTTAGCTAAACCAGACGAAACAAATATCGATGATTTAATTTCTGGGCTAAATGATGATCAAAGGAAAGTATTCGATACCATTACAAATACCATTAAATCTGATTCGAAATGCTTGAGACATTATGTAAGTGGCGAAGGTGGAACAGGCAAAAGTTATCTCATAAAAACTATTAAATGTTGGGTGAAACAAAATTTAAATAAGGATGTTGCGGTAGCTGCACCCACGGGTATTGCTGCCTTTAATATTGATGGACTTACTATTCATAGACTTTTTCAATTACCAGTGGAGCATGGCTATATTCCTAAATACAGACAATTATCCGACGTTGTTTTAAAAACATTAAGAGATGAATTAAAGAATACTATTCTTTTTATAATCGATGAAATATCAATGGTATCAAATATCACTTTTATATATATACATCTTAGATTA
This sequence comes from Nylanderia fulva, assembly GCF_048542155.1. NCBI lineage: Eukaryota > Metazoa > Arthropoda > Insecta > Hymenoptera > Formicidae > Nylanderia > Nylanderia fulva. The sequence goes on from NW_028190590.1 coordinate 51,717, forward strand.
ACAGAAATATTCAACACGTTTGATGACGATGATGGATGGTTCGGGAAAAAGCACATATTATTATTAGGTGATTTATTACAATTGCCACCAGTACGCGAAGAGTCTGTTTTTATTAATATGAGTAAAGCTAAGACAGAAAAATATTTGGAAACATTAGGAGCTACAAATTTATGGAATGATTTGTTTACTTATGATGAACTTAGGATTAATATGCGTCAAAAAAGTGATATCAGTTACAGAGATTTACTTTCTAGAATTCGACTTGGAATTGTAACAGATACTGATATTGAAACATTGAATTCGAGAAAAATAAACTTTAAATCTACATCATGTAATGATAGATTAGAAGAATTATGTAATTATATTGCAAAATTGCCGTGCGATCCAGTGTGCTTGTTACCAACATGTAATTTATGTAATGTTCTTAATACCGCAATGTTGGAACGCATACCTTCTGAAAATATTTTATTGTTAGCACAAGATAGTATTGATTGTCCACAATATTTAAAGAAAAAAATATTGAAAATTATTGGTGCAGATGATGAGGATAGTACGAAAACTGGTGGACTGTCAAATGAGATAATTGTGAAAATAGGGGCAAAAATTATGCTACGTAGAAATATCGACGTCACATTAGGACTTGTTAATGGAACTATTGGTACAATTACGAAATGTTTACGTGATATTGATAATAAGGATGTAAATACATTAACAATTGCTTTATCGAATGGAAAAGAATTCGATATAGAACGTGTAAGTGTCAAATTTGAAGTAATGGACAAAGCATACATTATTCGAATCGAAAACAATTTCCATTGTCACTTAGTTATGGAATAACAATTCATAAAAATCAAGGCTTAAGTTTGAATTCGGTTGTTATTGATGCAGGAAATCTTATTTTCAGTTGCGGTCAAACATATGTGGCATTGTCACGAGTCACATCTATAGAAGGATTACATTTGATAAATTTTGATCCAGGATCTGTAAAAGCTAATGAATTAGCCATTGTTGAATATAATCGTTTAAGAAACTTATATCGTCAAGATATAGAAAGCATTATTATGCCAAAAAATCAATGTAATAAGATTAAAGATCGACAATGGACAGTGTCTGTCCGATTTCTTGCTGGACAGGCAATTTATGAAGAATCAACAAATCTTGAAAATATTTCATTAACGTCCATTAAAGGCTTTATCAAAACAGATAATGTTTCCTGCTATGCAAATACCGTTTTACAATGTATTGTACATAATACTGTTATTAGAAAATTATTATTACAACACGATTAAACAGATGTTATGAAGCAATTAATTAACGATTATATTGGTGACAAGAATGTATTAAACAGTATGAGTATAAGACAATTTCTTGGTAATTCATTTTTACTGAATGTTCAACGAGATGCGGCAGAATTTTTAATAGCGCTCTGTGCAAAGATTACAATTCTTAAAGATATCATTGAACACGACTTTTCTACAACAATCCATTGCAAAAAATGTAATTACACAAACGTTAATAAGCAAAAAAATATAATAGCTACACTAACTATTCCCACAAATCTAAAACAGAGCATAGATATGCAATATTTAATGAAACACAACTTTTCTCATTGGATATCTGTCGAAGGAATGTGTGAAAATTGCAAAGAAAACAATCAATTGCTTATTAAATATAATATATGTTCTTTTAAAAAAATAATTGTAATGCAATTGATGATATTTTTATCAAATGATAAAGACACATCTAGAATTATAAATAAATGAATGTAACATTAAAGGTCTTTCAACTGCCAAAATATCTATTGGAACAAACTTTTATAAAGTCGTTAGTGCAATATATTTCATCATGGAAATAATTTACATGAAGGTCATTACACAAACATGTTAAGAGACTATAAAAGTAATAAATAAAAATGGTTTTATGTTAATGATGAATCCATTTCATGTAAACAATGGCCACGAGGTGGTAAGAATTTATATATATTGTTTTTAGAACAATGTGAGTAAATTTTATCTATTAATATGTTATATAATATTCTCACATATCAGTGATATTAATATATATGTATAAAAAATAGAGGAATTAATAGAATGTTTATTAAATTTCTAAATTATAATAATTAATAAATATTCCTTATAATTATAAAGATACACTAGTGCTCGATACAAAAATGTAAACATTTAAATAAATTATTAAGCTTCACGATATACTTATTAATGAAATCATTATTGATTAAAATCATACATTGATATGAGAATAATTTGACATTTTAAGAAAAAAAAATTAATTTTAAAAAAATGTGTAACATATTACACAAAGAATTTTATTTTGAATTTAAAAAATATACAAAAATCATTAAATAAAATCCACATGTATATATAAAAAAAATAGTTTGTGCGTGTGTGTGTATTTATATAATTTTTTAATTGCACGCATGTATACTGACAATATATATACGTTTGTATCTTAAAACAATAAAATGATTAATGATCAACGATTATCCACATCATCCATGAAGTACCACCATTGGCATATTAAGTTTTTAAAAGTGAATTGTTGTCTGGCGCCATATACTACATTATATTATTTAATATTGTATCTAAGAGTAAAAGAAGAATCACAATGGATAAATATAAATATATAAATAATAATCCAATAAACAGTGGCTATCTTATCATTCATATATGACTTTTAAATTTTTGGGATACTATAAAACTTTTTCTTGACCAAAAAGATTATGAATCAAAAAAATAAAAAAATCAAGACAATATTTATTATTTCTGATATATTTCTAATATAAAATTCTAATGTGTGGCATATTTCCTATTTCTAAAACATAGTTTAAATTTTTTAATTTTTCCAAGTTCTAGAAACAAACATTTAATTGTTGCAGCCAAAGTCATTACAACTTTTAATAATAATTTTCCAAATTATTTGAAAATCAGCTTTTAAAAAAAGGATGTGATATTCATTTTAGATTTTCTAAAATAGATAGTAGAGAATTACAGCAATTAGTAAGTGATATTAATCTAATATTTGTAAAAAAATGTCTCGCGAGAAATTAATGAAAGAAGAACACGCAGGCATATTTAGAAATGTTCAAGAGAATTATCTACAATTTTGTATAACTGCTACCGAGGAAATTAGTAAAAAATTATCCATTAAAAATAGATTAAAAATTTTCCAACAAGATATAGTATTCTACATATAGTATTGATAAAGAAACATTATTTAATGATATTTTCTTTTTCATTTAAATCCTCGGTGGTATTAATAACAATGCTTTAAAAATTATATAAGGAATTATATAATATTACATCTACATTTTACAAGTAGCAGAAAAAGAACATTTATCAAAAATAAAAAATAAATAAATTTTGATGAGATGTGAAAATAAATTTCAAAACACAAGTATCTCAATATAAAGTTTCTTTTGAATGCTCTTAGATAACTTTCCAATTGTAATTCAGAAAAAATGTTTTATGCTATCAGATATAAAAACTAAAAAATTGAAATAAACTTTTGTGCGAATATATAAATGTTAGTTGTGTGTTAAAATCAATGATAAAAGCAAGAAAAAAATTTCTTCTGGACATGAAGATTAATAAATGTAAAGCATTTGTTATAAAGGGTACAAATTATATTCTATTTGTCCTAAAAAAGAAAGCATAGTTCAACGTTATATGTTACCGATAATAATCCTAGTATTTCATTAGCTAATGATGTATAGAATGATATTTTTCAAAATAAAATAAATTATATAAATGGACATTATTATTTTTATAATGTAATAATAGTTTTGCTCACTTAATTATATATATGTATATGAAATAAAATTTGTCTGTAATAGATGTCGTACTTGTAAAAAATCAGTATGTAAAAATATCATCTTTAAAAGACAAGTGTGTAAAAAATATTTTGTGAAAGACATTACATTTATAAATAAGAAATATAGTACAATATTATGTAATATAATGTGGTATAATATGGCTCCAGGCGAAGGTCTATTTAAAAAAACCTAACGCGCCATTGATGGTACCTCATATAGGTGGTGTGGAAAATCATCATTAATTTCGTTGTTTCTAAATACAAATGTATACATGTGTAATCCGTATATGTTTGTGTCAAAAAAAAATTAAAATTATTACATATATACAAAAATTATGTAATATATAGGTAGTATTAAAAAATATTATATTTCATAACAGATTATTATTAAAATATAATTTGAATAAGTTAACTTTAATAAGTATTAATAAATATAACTTTAATATATGTAATAATATTAATAATCTTTTATCGCTTTACAAAAAGCAGAGATATAAACATATATTACTCGTTATATTAAAATTTATTCTTTGTATGTGAGTATCAATTTGAATTGAATGTGAGTGTGATGTTATATTACTAAACATGATATATATATATATATATATATATATATATATATATATATTGTATATATACAGGGTGAGTCATTTTAATCTATGGACCCGAATATCTTCCAAATTACGGTATCTACAAAAAAATGGTTTAGATAAAAGTTGACCAGGACAGAGGGGGTCATTCAATTATACCATTGGTTTTGACCTTGAGGTCAATTTTGAAGGTTATTTCAAGGTCACGATGGTTTTTTTAAATGGAACACCCTATTTTTGACTGCGGATTTTGAAAGAGCGGAAAATTTTACATCAAACTTGTCTTATAAAAAAATTGTTTTTGCGACCTTGGAAAGGTCAAAAATGAAGGTGAAATGCCTGAAAAACGATCTGGTGTACTTTTTCTGAAATGACGTGGTTTTCTGGGTAACACAAATGTGCATAATGCTTAAACAAAGTCAATGAATTGTAAAAGTGTAAATTACTTTGACTAGCTTGACCTTGAGGTCAATTTTCAAGGTTGTTTGAGGTTCATAACGCATTTTTTTATTAGTAAACCCTATTTTTGACCGCAGAATCCGTTTCTTGACAATGGACTCTTAAACAATGGCACTTTTTACATGAGCATAAAGATTTTTTAGTTTTTCGACCTGACCTTTTGAAGGTCATATCAAGGTCAAAAGCACTTTCATCTTACTTTTAGCGTTACCCGGAAACAACGACGTGGACGTAGTAAGTTCTGTTTCCTTTAGGGTGCTTGATTATTGTGAGTCCCCTTGCCTCTCACGTCGGGGTGCTTGATTATCGTGAGTCCCCTTGCCTCTCACGTCGGTGTGCCTGATTATCGTAAGTCCCCTTGCCTCTCACGTCAGGGTGCTTGATTACCGTGAGTCCATTGTCCGTGCCATTATTGGTCAGATGTTAATCCTCAGTGGTATAGGCCAATAGATCATCAAAATCGATGGAGTATTATGGTGTGGTGCGGCATTGTAAATGGTTATTTGATTGGACCTTATTTTTTTGAAGAAAACGTTGATAGACACAGTTACTTATCGTTGCTAAGAGATCACTTACCAGGCTTATTAGAAGATGTTGACTTAGCAACAAGAGCAAGAATGTGGCTTCAACAAGATGGTGCTGCACCGCATTATGCACTTATTGTACGTGCCTTTTTAAATGCCAGTTACAATGACAGATGGATTGGACGAAGGGGTCCAGTTGAATGGCCTCCTTGCTCACCAGATCTGACGTCGCCCGATTTCTTTTTATGGGGATACTTGAAAAATGTTGTTTTTGCTGAACGACCAACCACAAGAGATGATTTTATGGACCGCATTCGTAGAGCTTGTGCAGCCATTCCTAGAGCTACCCTGCTCAGAACTGTGGATAGTTTTCAAAACAGATTGCAGTTATGTCTCGAAGCCAATGGAAGTAATTTTGAACAATTACTCCGTGGGTAATTCATTTAAATTACAGTGTCAGTGAGAGGCAAGGAGACTCACGATAATCAAGCACCCCGACGTGAGAGGCAAGGGAACTCACGATAATCAAGCACCCCGACGTGAGAGGCAAGGGGACTCACGATAATCAGGCACCCCGACGTGAAAGGCAAGGGGACTCACGATAATCAGGCACCCCGACGTGAGAGACAAGGAGACTCACAATAATCAAGCACCCCGACGTGAGAGGCAAGGGGACTCACGATAATCAAGCACCCCGACGTGAGAGGCAAGGGGACTCACGATAATCAAGCACCCCGACGTGAGAGGCAAGGACACTCACGATAATCAAGCACCCCGACGTGAGAGGCAAGGGGACTCACGATAATCAGACACCCCGACGTGAAAGGCAAGGGGACTCACGATAATCAGGCACCCCGACGTGAGAGACAAGGGGACTCACGATAATCAAGCACCCCGACGTGAGAGGCAAGGGGACTCACGATAATCAAGCACCCCGACGTGAGAGGCAAGGGGACTCACGATAATCAGGCACCCCGACGTGAGAGGCAAGGGGACTCACGATAATCAGGCACCCCGACGTGAGAGGCAAGGGGACTCACGATAATCAGGCACCCCGACGTGAGAGGCAAGGGAACTCACGATAATCAAGCACACCGACGTGAGAGGCAAGGGGACTCACGATAATCAAGCACCCTAAAGGAAACAGAACTTACTACGTCCACGTCGTTGTTTCCGGGTAACGCTAAAAGTAAGATGAAAGTGCTTTTGACCTTGATATGACCTTCAAAAGGTCAGGTCGAAAAACTAAAAAATCTTTATGCTCATGTAAAAAGTGCCATTGTTTAAGAGTCCATTGTCAAGAAACGGATTCTGCGGTCAAAAATAGGGTTTACTAATAAAAAAATGCGTTATGAACCTCAAACAACCTTGAAAATTGACCTCAAGGTCAAGCTAGTCAAAGTAATTTACACTTTTACAATTCATTGACTTTGTTTAAGCATTATGCACATTTGTGTTACCCAGAAAACCACGTCATTTCAGAAAAAGTACACCAGATCGTGTTTCAGGCATTTCACCTTCATTTTTGACCTTTCCAAGGTCGCAAAAACAATTTTTTCATAAGACAAGTTTGATGTAAAATTTTCCGCTCTTTCAAAATCCGCAGTCAAAAATAGGGTGTTCAATTTAAAAAAACCATCGTGACCTTGAAATAACCTTCAAAATTGACCTCAAGGTCAAAACCAATGGTACAATTAAATGACCCCCTCTGTCCTGGTCAACTTTTATCTAAACCATTTTTTTGTAGATACCGTAATTTGGAAGATATTCGGGTCCATAGATTAAAATGACTCACCCTGTATATATTGTATATACTATAATAATAATAAAAAGAAAAATAATGTCAATATTATAAACATACCTATTTTATTGTTCATAATTGCACTATTTTTTTCTTTTTTTCTTTATTTATTCTTTATCCTTTTTTGACTCTTTTATATTGTATGTTTAATTTCCTTTGCATTTATCCTTTGCATGTGTATCCTTTGTATGCATCAATTTAAATTAAATATATGATGTGTTAACTTAACTGAAAATAATAAAGACCCAGCTAGCCAAGGGTGATAAAATCACGTTTCGTTAAAGCTTTTCGGCAAAGTTTGCTTTAATTTTAACAACAATTTTCTGGCAAACATTTGCCTTGCTTCGTCTTGTCTAAATATTTCGAACAAATTAACGGCAAAACTTTTCGTTATATAATGCTGCAATTAACAGAGAAAAGTTTGTTCGTAAATTTTACTTATAGAAGAGAGCAAATGATGGTATCATGGTGAAATACAAACTTTACGTCAGTAATAGCAAATCTTGTGATACACGATATAAAGCAAATTTGTGACAAAAACAGAGCAAATCTTGCCATGCACGGTATAACAAACAATTTACGAAAAAAATAGAGCAAAGTTAACTCTGATACGATAAGACGCAATATTCATGCAAATAACAGAGCAAACCTTGTTGTGCATGGCGTGATAGCAAATTTGTGGCAAAAATAGAGCAAAGATTTGTTCTGGCATGATGAGACGCAAAATTTACGCAAATAACAGAGCAAACCTTGCCGTGCATGGCGTAGTCATGTGTCACATACGTTTGCGCGCTTTTAATGCGCGCTACTACGCTTGCGCGAATTTTTGTCCTGTAACCTCCAGCACTGTTCCCGCGTTCTTCTGAATTCAACCACCGTGAGTGCTACCATACGTGCCGCAAGGTTATCACAGAGGTTATAATTCTAGAAGCTTCCCACATTTTTGAGACGAGCTTCCAAGTTCTAAGTGCCGCAAGGTATCGCAAAGGATAAGAAGATTTTTCAGGCGAGTATGAAATCAGTTAAATATTTTGTTTCGCGTAAATCTTTCCACTGGTTGTCTGCGAGACAACGAAGGCGAATTACTTTGGAAATTAAAAATACTTTACATTCAAATGTTTCACAAGATCCTGTTACGCACAAACAGTTGGATAATGCTGCTTCCTTTCACGTTGCTGATTCTTTTCGGACAGACAATGAAGTTTCTTTTACGGACAATATTGCTAATAATATTTACAATATTACAGATACCAATAATATCGATAATGCGAATATATTGTCTAATAGTAATGGTAATGACAGTGAAGATTCCACTTCCTCTCAGATTTCTTCCATTGAAGAAACATTTCAAGATCGTTTAGCCGCGTGTTTTGTCAATAATAATTTTACACATGTTCAAAGTAATAATATTTTATCTGTTCTTTGAACACACACATGCTTCTCTTCGTTACCAAAAGATGTTAGAACTCTTTTAAAAACTCCACGAACACCTGTTGTTGTATCTGAAGTAGACCCAGGAAAATATATTTATTTCTCTCTTGAGGCAGAAATTGTTAAAACATTATCATGTCTTCCTTCGGCATCTGTACCATATGAATTAGAAATCGATTTTAATACAGATGGATGTAGTTTAGATAGAGTAGGAAGTAATCACATCTGGCCAATTCAATGTAGACTTGCAAATGTTAAATATACAAGGCCAATAGTAATTGGAATATATAGTGGCGTTGAAAAACCACATGATCCTAACTTATTTTTTGAAAAATTTGTTACCGATGTTAACAATATAATAAGTAACGGTGGTATAAATTTTGCTAGTAATAAGATACCAATACGTTTAAGATGTTTTATAGCCGATGCACCAGCTCGTGCTTTTGTTCTTAATCACAGAGGTCATACATCTGGAAATCCTTGTTCAAAGTGCAAAGTTTCTGGCTTGCGATGTGAAGGCAGATATACATTTGGTGGTATTAATCATCTTCTTCGAACAAATAAAGAATATCTAAAATGTATAGATGAAGATCATCACAAAGATGGCAAAAGTCCATTGTCAATGTTACCCATAGGTATGGTTTCACAAGTTCCCTTTGAATATATGCATCTAGTATGTTTGGGCGTTATGAAGAAACTTTTATCTGCATGGATATGTGGTAAATATACACGTTTCTCAAAATTACCAGCAAGATCCATTGCTGTAATATCTCAAAGATTAGATAATCTTAAATCATATTGTCCATCAGATTTTGCAAGACGTCCTAGAACAATCAATTTTCTAAATACAAGGCTACAGAATTTCGTCAATTTTTGTTGTATACAGGTCCAGTAGTAACATACGGTCTTCTGAATCAACAAGTATATACTCATTTTTTGTTTTTGCATACTGCCATAAGAATATTGATTTCTACTTCGCCATCACAAGCATATTTAAACTTTGCTGAGATTGCTCTACAAAAATTTGTTTCGCGATGTGAGAATCTGTATGGTTCAGCATTCATTTCATATAATGTGCATGGTCTTCTTCATCTCACAAATGACGTGAGACAATTAGGTCCTCTTGATTCATTTTCTGCTTTTCCTTATGAAAATAATATGCCACTTTTCAGAAAATATTGTAGAAAATCTAATTTTCCTCTTCAACAATTTTCCAATAGAATATCAGAGATGGAAGCTTGTGAAACAAATTTGCATCATAGTCAAACTTATTTTTCCAAACTCACTGATTCTTCTACGCAAGTATTTTCAGCGCATAATAAAGGTCCTCTTCCACCTAATATTAATCAAAACAACTGTCAGTATCGGAAATTGATATTCAACAGAATTTTGCTGAGTTTGAATACACGAGATAATTGCTGTATTTTACATGACGGATCAATTTGCCTCATTGTCAATATCTTCATGGACAAAACCAAATATTATCTGGTTGTAAAAAAATTTCAAAAGGTAGATTCATTTTATGATATTGGCATTTTGTCCTCAGCACTTCACTTGGCAAGATTTGGTGAGAAAAAAGGGAAAAAGACGATATCACCCTGCAATTTGTGTTGGTTCAGGAAGACACGGCCAAAAGCATGAAAAGAATAGAATACTACTCCATATTAGAAATTGACACTACAGAAGTCCAAAAACCGAATATCCCCCCACTAATGGAGTTAATGTGGTATTAAATGGAACCACCGAATGCAGAGTATTTATACCCTGCTCAACATCACACTATATCTCATTTTGGTGAAATAAAAACTTGCTGGAATAATTCTAGCAATACGATTAAAAACAATTAGTGGGTAGGGGTAAAACGGAATGGCTTAATACTAAAATGCAAACATACCAATCTAAAGTACCAATAACGAATTTTGTATACAACAATGAAATTACTAATGATATGATCTTAGACTAGTCATACTATACAAAGATTGTTTTGGATTGACCCATGACGGAATTTAAATAGCCAATTTACCCCAAGGAGTACCGTCCACATTAGAAATGAGAACATAGTAACTATCAACCAATAGCGAAAGATACCGAAATAAAACAATAATCGAAATAAGATACAAAAAGAAGAATTGATCTGACAAATACATTTGATCAATTCCAATAAACTTCATCAACAACGAGGACCTTAAATGTAATGAATTCATATCAATATTGAACATTTAAACACAGACAAAGAGTAATAGAAATACCTATTAGATAATATAAAACGTATTTTTTGCAAAGGGACAAGTATGATTGGTAAAGGAAAAAACTAAGGAGGCTTTCATAGACCTACAAGTATATAATTATTGCCACCAAGACCATACAATGTTTCCTTAGAGGACCAAGCTGAAATTGAAAAACAGGTAGCTCACTCATTGAAACATAACCTAATGAGGAATCCGACAAGTCCATGCGCAGCACCAGTCACTTGGCTTATAAAAGAACTGACGGAAATAGGACTAAACTATGCATTATTTCAGAGAATATAAACAACTAATGTGCCCATCGCAACGTTTGTCCCTTACTTGATGCTTTAATGGTTAAAACTATTTGATTGCCAAGGTTCTTCACAAACGCTTGACATAGACGCAGGCGTCTGGTCCATTACCGCTGAGATTCGAGACAGAGACACAAACCGGATTTGTCACGCAGAGGGCATTATCAATAGCCGTGCCTACCCTTCGGAATTTAAACGTCCGCCCCAGCAATAGGTCAAAAGGATTTTGGTAAATATAATAGAAATACAATTTATCAAACTGTGTGTAAACTATATAGATGACATAATGATTTTCTCAAACACTTTTGACAACATTTAGATCATTTAAAACAAGTTGGATGCTATCATAGAAGAAGATTCCGTCCTAAAGACTCACAAAATGAAATTCGCAGCTATCAGGATCCAATATGTTGTGTCACCTGTCTTACGCATAATACGGTCAACATCCTTTGAAAGATATCTAAAATCATAATTAACTTCCCGACCCACAAACGGAAACACTACGACAATCTTCGTAGCAAAAGTGAACTTTTACGGAAAACTATATCCCCACCCGTTTCAATATTACTCTCTCCTCTACATCCCTTTTTGCTCCGAAAAGACGTAAAGATTCAACTTTCGATGACTGTAAAACTAGTTTCATAAAGTAAAAGAATATTTGTGCTCAAAACCAATTCTGGCTATCTACTAATCAAAAAAGCCTTCCGACTTTAACACAGACGAGCATCAAATGTCTTGGGAGCTATCTTAAAGCAACGCAAACGATTGTACACAAAACCCCGTAGCCTATTTTTTTCAAAGTAATTGAGTGATTCATAAAAAAAGAATAACAATATTGTTAGAATGTTAGCTCTTAAAGAAAGCTTAAAGTTTTGGCACATTGGCTAATTGGCAACGCATTCACGGTTTTACAAGACCACAAACCATTTGAGAAATTTAAATATAAAAAACATGAAGCCATATGATGAGCTAGTCTAGGGGACCTAACACACTATTTATCTCAATACAATCGTGCAAAAATAGATACAAGCCTGGAAGGAAACACCGAAGCGGACTGTCTTATGCAGAAACCCTGTTTTACGAATATTCCGAAATAATGAAGACAGATAAAAACAGTGAATATTATAAACATATAAGATATAAAAAACGACCAAGCATAAAACACCACACTTTTAAAAGATAAGAAATATCTTATGAGGGGAAAATAACCCCTTTACAACAAGAATAAAAAGACAGAAAAAAATAGTTTTACGTGAAAATATAGCAAAACATGATAAAGAAAATTCCTGAAGATTTCTTGCCATATTGTGCATAAATCAAATAGAAACAAAAATTAAACCATTTCTATACTACGCACGACTCTATCAGATAATATAGAAATAATGTGCAAAAGTTGTGACATTGCATACGGACTAAGACAGACTAAACAAGAAATTGGATGGAGTCGCAATTATGGTTTCCACAGAGAAACCCTTCCAAATAAATGGCCTTAGATACACTTGGGGGATTCGGTGTACAAAGTTCGACAATGAATATCTACATTTACTGATTTGCCATTTTACTAGATTGCTTATATTTATTCTTCGAAATCAACTCGCTCAGGACTTCATCAATTAATAGAAAAGGTTCCGAAGGAAAACACGATTGAAATATTACTCCGCAGATTCACAATATCCGGCATTAATAATTCAAAAGAATTTCAAAAATCACCTTAAGGAGCAAAACATTGAATTAATCCTCACACATTAACGCCCCCTTTTCAACGGACTTTAATCAGCTTTGTCTTCCCAACTTTTATGCACTATTTTTTTCATTGCTGGGAGCACACAGTCGACCATCATTCTTCTGCTATCAGTAGTAGCTTTTCATCGCTCCGCTTTAAAATTAATCGAGCCTTGCTGTATTCCAAATCTGCACAAATAACACGTGGCAATAAACAAATTTATCAATCGGTATTGATTCATAAAGTTGCAAAGTTCCATTCATCTTTCGGCGTCGCAACTACTTTCTTTAAAATTGATTTTTCTAGACTGAAGAACATGATGTCAGAATCCGTTACTAAACGCTCTCTATTCGTATTCTATAAAGTATATCACGATCGGCATTGTCCGCATCTTTGGTCGCATATTAATCAAAAATGTCGTACTCGAACAAGCTCCACAAATCACCTCCCCACCATGGTACCTAAATACTTCTGATCTCTGATCGAGACATTTTAACAAACGAAAATTGTCCTTTACAGGAGGAAGCTGCAACAAGTCCCCAAACAGGAGAATGTGTTTTTCTGCCAAAGAAACCATCATCTGTAATCTGTCGTATCAAAGATTTCACATAATCGTAGATTGATAAACATAAGGTCACATTTGAAATCATGATGACTTCATCGATTATAAATAATTACGACATTCTTTAACTTGTCTCTCAAAGTTTTCAAGACCATGTCTGACAATTGCGTATATTTTGGTGTAGATTCATGACTAACCGTATTTGAAACATTCTATGGATTGTCAAGCCATCGCTATTGAATGCTGCGATACCCGTGGGAGCAAGATAAGATATGGCAGTCGTCTTTTTCCAAATTTATTCTGATCCAATGTTTAACTCGTTTCAATTAGAAAACTTTTCCCTGTACCACCTCGCCACTTACGTACAGTCGCGAATCTGATTCTTATCTTGTAAACTTGGCATACTCCATCAAGACTCTTTTCCTGGTTCTTCGTTCCAATTGCGACATCATTGCGATAAATCAATCGGGTCGTCAATGCTTATACCAAAATCTTCGCAGATCTTTCATCGCGTCGTCAGCTTCGAAATCGGATCCAATCCAGTTCATTGTCAGTGGATTTGTCCTGTCTGCTGTTTCAGATCATTTTCGCGCTTCTCGATTAATGCAGCAACGTTCTCAAAAGCTTTCGGTATTTCTTGTCTAGCCTTTCGTGATATTTCCATTACCTTCGTTAAAACAACGCTGAAGGCTCAAGGCATCCGGTAAGTCTCGAATTACCTTTGATTTCACTCAAATCTCTCCATGGTTTGAACCAGAAGAAGAGAAGCAGCGAGTAAAAGTATTTTTTGGGCTCAGTTTTTATATTAAATCGATAAGGGTTTAATTAAATAACCCTTTTTTCGTTTTTTTAAAAATAATCCGATGCCGTTTGTAACACTTAACTTGTCATTATTTGGCATCTGTTCGTAATTTCCTAGAATCTGGCAAAATCGTACAAATTCAATGATTCTAATTCCCTAACGTCTCTTAAAAACGAAATTCTCAGTAACTGGCCGAGGAAAATCGAACCGACACTTTCTGTATATATTAGTTGCCATTTTTTTCGTACGCATGCAATACGAGTTATGTTTATGATTCTGATCACTTATTACCGTATCGTACAACGTTTGGCGAAACATTTTCATCTGGAATTTCACACGTTACGTATTTTCGAATAAACGTAGCAACTTCTTCATCCGGCGATTTTCCTATTACTGGAGCATCTTTTATCCAAATCATACAATGCATGTGCTGAATACTTCTAGCTTTGATATTCCAGTCGCCAGAAGTAATGAATAACCTTCCTATTGGATTATCGGACGAACAATAAAATCAATCATGGCTTTTGAATTTTATGCACATAAATCTAGAAGTACTTACAGGATCGTATGCGACTAGGTTCGCTGATGCCTAACTTCTCTTTATCGGGATTCATATCTCGTAAATATTCACCCAAATCGGACCATTTCCATTCACTAGGACTCAAAGTCAAAAAACACGTCGCTGGACCGTAATGCAAAGTCATGCATTTTACATTATTGGACGGTTGTCGCCAAAATTGATCCGTATTTCTCAATTTTGCGAAAATACTCATTAAATTCGATTCTAATTCGTAACCTTTCAATTCGTTCAATGTATCTACCAGCAGTGTATCTCTCTCGTGGGTTAGTAACCATTATCGTATAATAGATACCACTTTTCAACTGTCGGTAGTTAGCATCATTGAGAAGGAAAAACAGATACTGCAGATTCAACCTGAATCTACTATGTTTCGACATCAATCGTGTTCTAATAAATAAATATTCCAGCAATGCAAAGTTTTCTATCTTCTCGTTGTCCATTGACACCATCAGGATATAAATCAGGGAAACACATGACATCCAGATATTTATAACGATTATCCATTGGAAAATCTTCAATTTTCACCATTTGATAAAGTTTCAATGCAGATTCGTTATCGATTTTTTTCGCGTGTATTGGGTATATTGTATACTGATCGTTAATATCCGAATGTTCAGTGATTTGTGTGAGAAAAGCCGTACGTTTTAAAACGGTTTTGATCATTATTATTTTTGTTTTGCTGTACATTGTACAAATTCAATGCTGGTAATTCCTCAACCACCTCATTTATTTCGTCATTGTCGCTTTCTTCATCGACAATCCTATATTCTGTTTCCTGCAACTTATCCTTTAATAGATCATCAGATGACGCTGGAAGACGAATTTTTGAGTAATGAGGATTATTTTCTTTCAACCATTGTACAGCTTTATACACTTTATTAATATCTACCAAATTTTCCCAAACCACTTTAGATTTCTTGGGTATACCTCGAACGAGAATTTGCAACTCGTGATTCAAATTTATAGGATCTTCCGGAGGACATACCTTATCCAATGTTTCTTGTAAAGGCAGAGGCAAATGAAATGTTCTACCTTTTTCCTAAACAGAGTTCAATTATATAAGTTTCTTGATTTAAAATGTGCTATATTTAAATCATTTAATTATTTTTTTCGTTCAAGTACAATTAACAACAAAAACTGCATATACGTAGGTATGTATTTGACTCTACTGCCATTACTTGAAACAAATACATTATTCGATATTAACAAATTGGAACTCTGGAATTACGAGTAATTATTTTTCATTGTACAGACTAGGTTTAAATTTTTGAGGACCTTCTTTTGAACATGGCTTGACCTTTTCATTTTTATGATTTTTTGGAGATAGGGTGAGAGAGGACGAATGAGGGTAAGAGAAGACGAGATAGGCGAAAGAGGGTGAAAGAGAACGAAAAAGGGTGAGAAAGGACGTACGAGGGATGAAAGAGGTGAGAGAGGGTGAGAGAGGACGAAAGAGGGTGCAAGAGGACGAAAGAGGTCGAAAGAGGGTGAGAGAGAACGAAAGAGGGTGAAAGAGGACGAAAGAGGGTGAGAGAGGACGAAAGAGTGTGAAAGAGGTCGAAAGAGGATGAGAGAGGGCGAAAGAGAGTGAGAAAGAATGAAAGAGGGTGAGAGAGGACGAAAGAGAGTGAAAGAAGGTGAAAGAGGACGAAAGAGGGTAAAAGAGGTGAGAAAGAATGAAAGAGGGTGTGAGAGAGGACAAAGAGAGTGAAGAGGACGAACAGAAGGGTGAAAGAGGACGAAAGAGGGTGAGATAACGAATCTGCATTGAAACTTTATCAAATGGTGAAAATTGAAGATTTTCCAATGGATAATCGTTATAAATATCTGGATGTCATGTGTTTCCCTGATTTATATCCTGATGGTGTCAATGGACAACGAGAAGATAGAAACTTTGCATTGCCGGAATATTTATTTATTAGAACACGATTGATGTCGAAACATAGTAGATTCAGGTTGAATCTGCAGTATCTGTTTTTCCTTCTCAATGATGCTAACTACCGACAGTTGAAAAGTGGTATCTATTATACGATGATGGTTACTAACCCACGAGAGAGATACACTGCTGGTAGATACTTGAACGAATTGAAAGGTTACCAATTAGAATCGAATTTAATGAGTATTTTCGCAAAATTGAGAAATACGGATCAATTTTGGCGACAACCGTCCAATAATGTAAAATGTATGACTTTGCATTACGGTCCAGCGACGTGGTTTTTGACTTTGAGTCCTAGTGAATGGAAATGGTCCAATTTGGGTGAATATTTACGAGATATGAATCCCGATGAAGAGAAGTTAGGCATCAGCGAACTAATCGCATACGATCCTGTAAGTACTTCTAGATGCATGTGCATAAAATTCAAAGCCATGATTGATTTTATTTGTTCGTCCGATAATCCAATAGGAAAGGTTATTCATTACTTCTGGCGACTGGAATATCAACGTAGAAGTATCCAGCACATGCATTGTATGATTTGGATAAAAGATGCTCCAGTATTAGGAAAATCGCTGGATGAAGAAGTTGCTACGTTTATTCAAAAATACGTAACGTGCGAAATTCCAGATGAAAATGTTTCGCCAACGTTGTACGATACGGTAATAAGTGATCAGAATCATAAACATAACTCGTATTGCATGCGTACGAAAAAAACGGAAACTAATATATACAGAAAGTGTCGGTTCGATTTTCCTCGGCCAGTTACTGAGAATTTCGTTTTAAGAGACGATATTTATCACTTCGATAGTCGGTAGAAAAAATTTACGCAGTATGAGCAGATTGTACGATCTTCCTCGCAAGGAGTCGGAAAGGTTTATAAATGATTATAATCCGTCTATCAAATTAGCCTGGAAGGGAAATATGGACATACAATTTATTAGAGAAAAATCAGAGTTTTTAAACTCATATTTAACAAAATACACGACAAAGTCGGAAAAATGCAATACAGATTTTGAAGTTATAGATTCGAATAAGTCCTTGGCATCGAAACTGTGGAATTTGCCAATGCGTTCATTAAATAACAGAGAATGCGGTGCTTTAGAAGCTGCGGATACACTATTAGGGAATCCCTTGTACGATACGGATAATGATACCATGGTCAAATGGATCGATGTTAATGAGGTGAGAAATAGAAAAATTAAAACATTTAATGAAATTTAAGCTCTTGATGAAAATTCTACGAATATTTACTGTTCGTCACTCATCGATGATTACTATCCAAACAGACCTCAGGAATTAGAATCATTGAATTTGTACGATTTTGCCAGATTCTGGGAAATTACGAAACAATGTCAAATAATGACGAAGTCAAGTGTTACAAACTGGCATCGGGTTTATTTTTAAAAAAACGAAAAAAGGGTTATTTAATTAACCATTATCGATTTAATATAAAAACTGAGCCCGAAAAATACTTTTACTTGCTGCTTCTTCTGTTCAAACCATGGAGAGATTTGAGTGAACTCAAAGGTACATTCGAGACTTACACGGATGCCTTTAAGAATTCCGAGTCTGTTTTAACGAAGGCAATGAAATATCACGAAAGGCTCGAAGAAATACAGAAAGCTTTTGAGAACGTTGCTGAATTAATCGAGAAGCGCGAAAATGATCTGAAAACAGCAGACAGAGACAAATCCGATGACGATGAACTGGATTGTAATCCGATAGAAGCTGACGACGCGATGAAAGATCTGGAAGATTTTGGTAAGATTGACGACCCGATTGATTTATCGCAAATGATGTCGCAATTGAACAAAGACCAGAAAAGAGTCTTTGATGGAGTATGCCAAGTTTTACAAGATAAGAATCAGATTCTGCGACTGTACGTAAGTGGCGAGGGTGGTACAGGGAAAAGTTTTCTAATTGAAACGATTAAACGTTGGATCAGAATAAATTTCGAAAAAACGACTGCCATATCTGCTCCCACGGGTATCGCAGCATTCAATATCGATGGCTTGACAATCCATAGAATGTTTCAACTACCGGTTAGTCATGAATCTACACCAAAATATACGCAATTGTCAGACATGGTCTTGAAAACTTTGAGAGACAAATTAAAGAATGTCGAATTATTTATAATCGAAGGAATTACATGTAACAATGCAATGATGGATTTAGGAACGACTGTATTCAGTGATGGTCAAGCCTATGTAGGTTTGTCACGAGTAAGTAAATTGGAAGGCCTACATTTGATAAATTTCAATCCAGCATCAGTTAAAGCAAACTCGAGAGCCATTGTAGAATATAATCGACTGAGATCTATATTCAAATCTGAACTGCCACAAATCAATCCGTCCGAGAAAAAGGTTGTGAAAATGTACGATCGTCGATGGGATATCCCTAATATCATTAATGATATGCAGAATTATGATTGTGAGGAACCAGAAAGTATAGTTACGTGGAAAATATATGGCCTTTGCAATAACGATGCTGTTTCGTGTTACGCTAATGTAATATTACTATGTGCGTTTCATTGCGTACGTATTAGGCAACAAATACTGAAAAATAAAGCATCGAATGCATTGATTGATGCTATCTGCGCGTATGGTGAACGTAAATATTGCAACATTCAAGCGGTTAGAAGATCTGTCGGAAAACGCTTCGAAGAACGAACACAACAAGATGTTTCGGAATTTTTTACGGCTCTAATGTCGACGTATTCCGACATCAATGATGTATTAAAACTCGAATTAAAGCACGTAACATGTTGCTCGAATGTCAAATGTAATTACAATGTAACTAAGCTGGAAAGCAGTAGTTTGTTAATATTACCTATACATTCGACATTAAAAAGGAAAAAAGGTGTCACTCTACAAAGTTTGATTAATGTAGAATTTTCTAAATGGGAAACGATAAACGGCAATTGTAACGAATGTAAGGGCACGGTGTTGAAAAAGAAAACCGTAATCGAATCAACTTTATCCGTCGTAGTAATACAGCTCAATTTATATACTTTTGTAAACGGTGCTTCTAAAAATATTATCAACAATCGGATTACCGCCGTGCCGACGAGTAATATCACGATTAATAAAAAAAAGTACAAGCTAATAAGCGCTATATTTCACGAAGGTGAAGAAATGAATCGTGGTCACTACACGTGTATGTTGAGAGCTGACACAAAATCGGAATGGTATTACTCTAATGATATGGAAGTGTTCAAGAAAAAATGGCCCAAAGGAGCACAAGGGGCATATATATTGTTCTTAGAACAGATTAAATAATGGCGCTGTATAAAGGCTGCCGTAAACGCTACATTAAAACATCAACTGTTCTAGCGCTGTATAAAAGTTGCCGTAAGCGCCAAAATAAAATATTGGCTGCTCTGGCGCTTTATAAAAGCTGCTGTAAGCGCTGCATTAAAACGAGTGCAATAAGTTTCTAATTTGACCTAGGCTTAATGACATTTCAAAAAGTATCATCAAGAAAAAAATTATCAGACAGAAATATGTATGTCGTGTTAAAATCGGAGAAACGAAGAAAAATATATGGTTGCGTTCTCACGAGAATGGGCGATGGAGGGGCCCATTCTTTATTTTCAATATTCATACAAGAATATAAATTCATTCTGTTGCAATTGAAATAAATGTGCAATGTATCGTTAAAAGTTATTACAATTATACAAACATTTACATATATGATTAAATAAAATATATATGTATACTATAATATAATTATATATTTTTTATATGTACATATATACCATATATTTCAATTATTTTGAACTGTATTGCATAAATTGTTACTTATACAAAGTTATGTGATAAGAATCAAAAATACATATATTTGTGATACTTGAATTACTAGAAAGCTGCTCTATATATCTGTACTTTAAAAAGTAAGTGATATCCTAAAAAAATCATAAAAATGAAAAGGTCAGGCCATGTTCAAAAGAAGGTACTCAAAAATTTAAACGATCTAATAATAAATTATCACGAAAAGTAACTGATATGTTATTCAAGGTGCCAGTTCAAAGTGAACATACGTAAAGTGTATATTATCTAAATTTAGTAATAATATATTACCATGAAAAGTAACTGTAATATTTTATTCAAGGTGCAAGTTCACATTGAATGTACATACATATAAGTAAAACTGATTACAATTTGATTCTAGAAAATAAGTGCGATATGTTATTCTTAGTGCACAAAATATAATAGTCGTATATAGAGATTTGATTTGAAATTCATACTAGCCCGTACAATGAAAAATAATTGCTCGTAATTCCAGAGTACCAATTTGTTAATGACTCAGAAAAATAACATGGCGGCCTGCTCTCAAAAAACTATGATGTTTCTCGATGTCCATTTAGAAATAATGTCAAAGCTCTTACAGAATAATTACTACAACATTTGAAATACGAAAAGTATTACGTTAGAAGAAGATTAGATTAGAATAAGGATTCAACGTATTTTTAAAAGCTCTACACACACAACGAAGTGAATATACAAAACTATATACAAATACCTTTTTCTTCTGTGTTTCTGAAGAAAATTGTAAGTCAAATGAAACCTTGCACTTTGAGAACCATGTCACTTACTTTTCAGAGTCAAATTGATAAATTTTCTTTGTATATTTTAATGATATTTATTTCTCACTTGTATCTTGAATAATTAATATGTAATTTTTTATTGTATATTACGACAAATAATCAGTAAACTTTTTAAGCGTATAGCTTTATTGTAGGTGACCTGAGAACTGTACATTTATAAATTTTACTTAATATACACCCGTTTCGAGCAACAAGGCAAAGTTTTCTGATTAATAACTTACTCCCTGAAAATACGGTATAACACAAATCGAAAGTTGATACAAAAATTCGAAATTTTACTAAAGAAAGATTGAAGGTTTTTAATTTATACAATTTTCACTTTTCTCAATTTTTAGAGAAGAGAGAAGAAACAACATAGTAATAAAAAGAATGGAGAAAGGGAAGGAAGGTGTAAAGGAAAGAGTAGAGAAATTAATGAAAAAGATAGGAGCGAAAGCAGAGATAGAATGGATAAGTATGTTGAAAGGAAAGGAGGGAAAGGAAGGTGAAATGGTGGTAGTAAAATTAGGAAGTGGAGAACAGAAAAGACAGGTAATGGAGAGGAAGAAGATATTAAGAGGAAAGAGGGTGAGAATAGAAGATGATTTAACATGGGAAGAGAGAAAGATAAAATGGAGACTAATGGAGATCGCGGAGATAGAAAGGAGGAAAGGAAACAATGTATGGACGAGCTATGGAAGGATAAAAATCAATGATGTATGGTGGAAATGGGAAGAGGAGGAAGGTGTGCTAAAAAATTGGAAAGGAGAAATTAGAGAAGGTATAGAGAAAATGAGGGGGGAAGAAGGGGGTATGAAGACAGGAATGGAGGAAAAAAAAGGGATAGAAGAAGGGAGAAGAGAAGAAAGGAGGAAAGGAGGAGGGGGAGAACAATAGTAAGAAGAGAAAGGAGGAAGGAGAAAGGGGGACGGAGGAAGGAAGGAGAAAGGAACAGGAGAGAAAGGAAAAAGGAGGGGAAGTAAGAGAAGAATGGAAGATAGGTTTTTGGAATGTGGCAGGGCTGAAGAATAAGGAAGAAAAGTTCTGGAAGGAAATAGAAGATTGGGAGGTGGTGGTGATGATGGAAACATGGATAGAGGAAAGGGGGTGGGAAGCGATTAAAAAGAGGTTACCGAAAGGATATAGATGGGAGAAGCAAGCAGCAAAGAAGAGAAAGAAGAAAGGAAGACCGATGGGGGGAATGATCATGGGGGTAAGGGAGGAGAGGGGAAAGATAAAAGTATCAGGAATGGGAGAAAAGGCGGAGGGAATAATGATGGCGGATTTAGAAGTAGGAAGAGAGAAGTGGAGGGTAATAGGCGTATACATCAACGGGGACATGGAAAGGAAATTGGAGGAAATGAAGGAATGGATGGAAGAGAAAGAAGAAAATAAATGGACGATTGTGGGAGGAGATTTCAACGCAAGGACAGGTAGAAAGGGGGGGGGTGATAGGAGGGGAGGAGGAAGAAGAAAGAAGATCAAAGGACAAGAAAGTTAATGAGGAAGGGAAGAAGTTGATAAAGGAGTTGAAGAGGTGGGATGGGGAATTTTTAACGGAGGGATAAGAGGGGATAGGAAGGGGGAGTACACATATACAGGAGGAAGAGGGGAATCGGTAATAGATTACGTGGTGGGAGAGGATAGAGTAAAGGAAAGGATAAAGAGAATGGAGGTGGGAGATAACATAGAATCGGACCATCACCCATTGATTGTAACGCTAGAAAGAAGAGGAGGGGCTGAAAAGGGAAAAAGAGGGGGAGGGAAAAGGAATAAGAAAAAGAGGGAGATGGACAAAGAGGGGAGGAGAAAGAATAAGAGAGGAAATAGAGTGGGGAGAGGGGTGGAAGGAGGGGATTGAAGAGGAGCTAGAGGAAAAAATAGGAAGAATAGAAGAGGAATTGAGAGAAGGAGAAAAAGAGAGTGGAGAAGGGAAAAGGAAAGGGTGGTGGGACGAGGAATGTGAGGAGAAGAGGAAAGAAGTGAGGAAAAAGTTAAGGGAATGGAGGAAAAAAGGAGGAGGAGGAGAAGGATATAGAAAAGTAAGGGCGGAATATAGGCTAATGTGTAAAGGAAAAAGGGAGGAGGAGAGGCTAAGATGGTACAAGGAGGCGATAGAGGCAAGAACGGAAGGAGAGGTATAGAAGATTATAAACAGGGAAAGGAAAAAGAGAGAAGGGGTGAACGAGGAGATAAAGGCGGAGGAATGGAAGGAATACTTTATGGATTTATTGGGAGGGATAGAGGTAAAAGTGGTAAGAGGAGGAAAAGAAAAAAAGGAGAGGGATGAGGAGCAGGAGATAAGCAGGGAGGAAGTGAAGAGGATGCTGGGAAAACTGAAGAAAAGAAAAGCAGCGGGGGAGGATGGGGTACCAAGTGAGGTATGGAAATATGGAGGGGAGAGGGTAGAAGAGTGGGTATGGGAAATGTGCAACAGAGTATGGAGAGGAGAAGGATGGCCGGAGAGGTGGAAAGAAGGGATAATAGTGCCACTGTTGAAAAAGGGAACGGGGAATAAAGTGGAAAACTATAGAGGAGTAACATTGATGCCAACGCTATACAAGATATACGTGGGGATTTTAACTGAAAGGTTAAAGGAAGAAATGGAGGGGAAGAATATGATACCGGAGAGTCAGACAGGTTTTAGGAAGGGAATGGGGGTGATGGATAGTATCTATGTGTTGAACTATCTGGTGAATAAGAGGGTAAACAAGAAGGGGGGAAAGGTAGTCGCGGCATTTATGGACCTGAAGGCGGCGTTTGATTCGGTAGATAGGGAGGTGTTAATGGAGGCAATGAAGAGGAGGGGAGTGAGGGAGGGATTAAGGAGTAGGATAGAAGAGGTGTACAGGGAAACGAGGAGTAAGGTAAGAGTGGGGAAGGAGGAGGGAGGAAATTTTTGGACGGCAAGGGGGGTGAGGCAAGGTTGCCCAATGAGTCCGCACTTATTCAGTTTGCTGATAGCGGATATAGAGGAAGTGCTAAGAAAAGGAGGTTGGGGGGGGGGTGAAACTGGGAGGGGAAAAGGTGCATTGTTTGGCGTACGCAGATGATATGGTACTGTTGGCGGAGGATGAAGAAGGGATGATACATATGTTGGGGAAAATGGAAAGTTATATGGACAAGAAAAGGTTAGAGGTGAATGTGGATAAGACAAAGGTAATGAGGTTTAAAAAGGGAGGAGGAAGAATGAAGAGAGTGGAGTGGAGATGGAAAGGAAAAAGGTTAGAGGAAGTGAAAGAATTCACATATTTAGGGTATAAGCTACAGAGGAACGGGGGGCAGGAGGCGCAGGTAAAGAACAGAGTTAGGAAAGCAGGAGCGGTGATAAGACAGGTGTGGGGAATGGGAAAGAGAAGGTTTGCAGGAGACTGGATGAAAAGAGTATGGCTAATGGAAAGGTTGGTGGGGACGGTGTTGGAATATGGGGCGGAAATATGGGGATGGAAGGAGAGGAGAGAGGTGGAGGCAATGCAGGAGCGATGGATTAGGTGGACGTTAGGAGTAGACTGGTGCACGCCGGGGTATATGGTAAGAGAGGAGATAGGAAAAGACAAATTTAGGATAAGGGCAGGAAGGAGGGCGGTAGGGTATAAGAGGTAGTTGGAGGAAGGGAGGGGAGGAAGTTTAGCGAGGAAATGTTTTGAGGATATGAAAGAGAGGATAAGGGGAGGAAAGGAAAGAACGATGTGGGAGGAAGAGAGGGGGAAATTCTGGGAAGAAAGAGGAATAGAGGGGAAAGAGATGGAGGAAAAAAGGGGAAGAGGAGAGGAAGTATATGAGGGGCGGGAACAGAAAGACAGGGAAAGGCAGAAGGAGGAAAGGTGGGAGAGGATAAGAGAGTCGAGATATAATAGATGGTATGGGGAATGGAAGGAGGAGGGTTTACCGGTATATATATATATATATATATATATATATATATATATAATATGCCATCCGTGCTATCTCACACAATGTGAAATAACAATATTCTATTTTATAAGTAGAGATTTCTACAACTTATCTCTCGGCAGGTGTTGTTATGAAATAAAATAATTCTTTTATATTTTTTTATTTTGTCTAAAATATATTTTGTCAATTTTACAAAATACATTTGATCATATGAAACTTATAAGATATATTATTATACTATTTAATACCATATAAAAATAAAAAAGAACATATTTAACCATATTGTCATCAATTATACATAAATAAAAAAAAAGTGTGACTAATATGTAAAAAAATAAAATGAAAAAAAATGTTATAAAATAAAAAAATCTAGGCGGGCATATATCCTGGTGCTGCCGGCGGTGCGGATATATATCCTGGTGCTGCCGGCGGTGCGGACATGTATCCTGGTGCTGCCGGCGGTGCGGGCACGTATCCTGGTGCTGCCGGCGGTGCGGACATGTATCCTGGTGCTGCCGGCGGTGCGGATATATATCCTGGTGCTGCCGGTGGTGCGGACACGTATCCTGGTGCTGCCGGCGGTGCGGGCACGTATCCTGGTTTCCCGCCCGGGGGTGCCCGGGGACGTATCCTGGGGTTGCCCGGCGGTGCGGGCAAGTATTGGGGGCTGCCCCGGGGTGCGGGCAGTATTTCCCGGTGCGCCGGCGGTGCAAGATATATACCCGGTGCTGTCGGGGGTGCCCTATTATATCCTGGTGCGGGCCCGGG